>NC_052619.1:22519374-22778187 GCF_016545825.1 Eucalyptus grandis | reverse complement strand
CATATTGGTCCTTCACCTATTTTTGTATGCTGATAGCTAATTATAAACACCAAGTTGCTTCAAAGGTCAAAGTTGAAACAAGCATATACTGAAATGTAGAGGCAAAAGAAATTATGCAGGTTCTCAAAACTCTGGTGGTTGACCGCGGGGACATCGCCCGATCCCAGTATGTTGAGCTTTTTGATGGCGATGATTTGGCCGCTGGCCAGGCTCCCGAACTAGCCCTTCCTGATGCGGTAACTTTCGCTGCAGTCATTGGTAGCCTTGGCGATGTCATTGAATGTGAACTTCCCTTGCCTTCCCCATATGATCAACTCAGATTTATCTTACTTCACAAGACTCTTGATCTCTTCATCGAATTCTTTGTTTTGCCACCAAAGTGCCAGAATCACACAATTGAAGTCACCGAAGTAGTAAGCAGCAGACGCCCAGGGTCACACCAATAAGAACCTTTTCCCTATGGTTGGTCAATTTATCGCTCGTCCCACAAGGAGATGATCTGGTCGCATTTCCACACAAACCCCGATTCGCGATTAAAGCACTTCCCCGTGCTTGTCGGGAGAGGCGACCATTACGAACCACACTAATCGGCTCGTTGTACGATAAGTCTATTGAACTTCAACTCCTCATGCTGGTGAGAGGAGCTGGGATCGTACTACAATCTGTTAGCAAAAGATTGAGATTTTCCAATTCAGTGAGCTTTGCTAAATTGGAAGGAATTGATCCTGCTAAAGAATGGTGGCTCACGTCCAGTAGATTCTGTAGCGTGAACAAGTTCCCCAGCTCTGGCGATATGACATCCAACGGATTGTTGTTGCTCAAGTGCTCAGTAAATTCTTGCAATTCGCTAGCTCTTCCAGTATGCTACTACTCAATGCCTTCTCCTCGACAAATCAAGATATTCTAACTTCAATAAGTCTCCTAACGAGGTGGGAATATCTCCGGCCAAATGGTTGTAGCTCAAGTTCAGCCTAATCAACACCCCTAGACTTACCAAATCATCGGGAATTTTCCCGGTCGATTCATTGCCATATGGAGTCAGATCGCGCAATTGAGACAATTTCCCAAGCTCCGGCGAGATGCGGCTGGGGATTTTGTTACCATCTATCTGCAAATTCGTGACATTCGTGCACTCTCCCCATTCTGCGGAGAGATTCCCGACAAATCGGTTGTTGCTGAGGGCCTGAGGCTTATAAAGTCCGGATTCAGATGAACTCCAAACACACTCATGACATCTGCATTGAACCGATTGCTGTCCGGACGGACTCTCGTTAGCCCCGGACAATTCCTAAGCAGTTGGGCAGCGGCTCGGTGAAGTTATTCCCATCGACCACGGGATATCAAAGAGCAAAGCCGCTGCATATATCTGGTGGCAGCTCTCTGGTGAACCTGTTGTTCGAAAAGCTAACGTTGCCCAGAGAATGGCTGTACTTGCCGAAATCACATGGTATGCCTCCCGAAAAATTGTTCATGAACAAAGAGATGGGCTGTAAGTGATGCTACGTCATGGCTTTTTCCTTCCCAGCCCTGATCTCCTCTTCTTCAACTTGAAGTGTCTCCTTGGTGGTACGCTTGCTCGTCAACTTGAACTTTCTTTCCTATTTTTATTTATGGACCAAATCATCTCTTCTTTTTTTCCTCAATCTATAGTCCTATTATGAGAGCGGCCTATATCGATAATGATAATGAAATGTAATCATTCGTAATGGAATAATTTACAAAAGGCGCACCTATTTGGACCCTCTCTTTAATTAGGTACATGTCTCTTTTATTATTAATTGACCAAATAACCTTTTTTAATTAGGTACATGCCTCTTTTATTATTAATTGACCAAATAACCTTTTATGTTAGGAAACAAGATGGGTCATCTTTTCACCTTTTTTTTTTTTTCTTTGGCATCCCTTTTCTTCATCTTCTATATTATTTTTTTCTCAACTAATTGAAACTTCCATTCATTCTTGAAAAAAATCAATCAATAGTTAATTAAGCATACTTCTTTTTCCTTTCTTGTGTTTTGTTCCCCTACCATTGCTCCTTCTCCCATCTTCTTTTTCAAGAATGAATAGAAATTTTAAACTTGATGATAAATAAAATAAAATAAAATAAAATAAAAACTCATCCAGATACTAGCAGACATAGGTTTATTCCCCTCCTTTCTTTTCGCATGGGCGCGGCCCGGCCCTTTTCCTTTCTCTTCCCCTTCCTCCCTCTCCTCCACGCTCGCTGCAAGAGCAGCGACGATTGTTCGAGACAGAGGGCAGGATGCAGAGCAGAGCAGAGCGTCCAGCGGGGGTTCGATGCTCGGCATCCGGCCGACCGCGGCAGGCTGGCGGTGGCGGAGGCCATGCGCGGCTGCCTGCCGGAGGCCATTGAAAGGAGGCCGAGAGAGTGAGAGAGGGACGGAGAGTGAAATCAGAGAGCGAGCCAGCCAGCCAGCCAGCCAGCCAGCCAGCCTCCCTCCCCGGCATCTCGACCGCGCCTGAGTCCCCACCGACGAACCCCTGCCGACGCCCTCGAGCCCGCTTCACCCTTTACCCCCCTCGCCCGTCACGCGGGAGACCCTGGTTCAATCCCCTGCAGCGGGAGCTTCTCTGTTTGCCTTTTTCTCTTGGATTTTCCGTCTTGCTTGTCGTTCTTGCTGCAATGATTGGGTTCTCGGTTGGATGATTAAGCCACCGTCGTTTGTCTGAGCTGAGATGTCGTGAACATGGTTTTATCTAGTATGCTTAGTCTCTCTTCTCTCCTCTCGCTCGCGCGGCAACCCAGCGCCGACCTCTCTCGGTACTTGCTCTCTAGCGTGTCTGATTACTTCATTTTCTTTTTCCGTTCTAGTATTGATGGCTATAGCTATAGATAGTTGAGAGCCGGTGTGGATCTTGTTCAATGTGACGCTCGGAGGAAGAAGTTATAGATCTTTCAAGTGTTACTAACGCATCGCACTCCAGCAGTGTCGCGTGAGTGATGCCGCTAAGCCTAGAATGACATGGTATTTTGTTACCGAACTTTATGGTGCTAGCGGAATGATTTCCATTTTAAACCAGGAAATTGTAGGAAATTCTGAATGAATATCGCGGATGCATCTGACTTTATTCAGTCGCCGCAATCTCATAGTTCATGGAATGCATGGTTTAGCAGATGACGAGAGGAACAATCAGTCCATCATTTCTGACATCTTTTTGTAGTTTCACTGAAGAATCTGAACAATTACACTAGCGTTTCTTCATTGAGAGATGACACTCAAGTGCCTTTCAGGCTATGCACAGACTCTCAGATCACTTCATTTTCCTTCATCAAAATACACTGGTAAATAACATGACCAATGATAGTAAAATAAGGATAACGTATTTTGTGCAGCGGCTATGTGGCTTCATAGTTGAACATGAAGAACTAACCGGAAACAGCCGTACAATTTATCCAGCCATTGTAGAATATGCTAGTTTTGCTACATAGATGGTTTTCCTCAATGAATTAACTGCCAAGATATGCATCTCAGCAACCCCAATATTTCGGCATCCTCAGATTACTTGACACTTCATGAGCAGAATGTGGTATGGTTTCCCTCCATATATCCTTAACGGCGAATGACAGAATTTTGTTAATTTGTCATATATAGAAGGAATTGGAAAACCACATTAATTTAACGCTTGAATCAATTCAGTGAATCAAGCAAACAAATCAGCAATCGCAATAGCTAGATTAACAGGACGAAGCCAAGCAGGTAAAAGTTCTCCCGGAGACAGGCATCTGCATTTTGAAGCACACCAATGTAGAACTCCTTCATTGTCTCTATAATCTCTATATTTGCATGAATTGGTTAAAGCCACGTTAGCCAGATCAACTTCAACCAAAAGGAAAAAAGCGAGATGATCTTCGCAACATAAAGATCATGTAAGACAGTGAACTGCATTAACCCTTAATTCTCTAAGCATTAGAGAAAAAAAAACTAACGACTGGATTATATTATTATCTTATAAAATATCACTTTCCTCATGATCTGTGTATCACATCACCTACTCTCTGAGATATCATGTTCATTGCGAGCTCTATATGGCGCCTACTCTCATTAGCTTCCGTACTGAGATTCTCAATGGTTGCCATGAATTCTTCCAACTTTTTCTGAATCACCAACATTACAGGCTTCACCGCTTCTTCCTGTTCTTCTCCAAGAGTGAAGTTGGCATTAGTTTTCAGCTGATTCAAAAGCGACCAAATCCTCTTCAATTCCACAATCGAGATCAAGGTTCTCATATTCATCATGTCTATCAACTCCTTTTTCTTTTCAAGTTTCGCATGGCAATTTTTCCACCAAGTATCACACGACTTGCCGACTGTCCCTATTGGAGCTGCCAGACCAGCAGCTAGAGCAGTCACAAAAGGTGGCGCATTGATTGCGACCGCAACGACTGAGAAGATCAAAGTGGCCACGAAGGCTGTCAGAAATATGGCCTTGGTCACCCTTTTCCAAACTTTCGTAGATTTGAGTTTTTTGTCAAGCTTCTTCATGCAAAAGCCTGCAACTCCTTGCACAACTTTTTCTGCTGGTTATACACCAAGTTAAAAGGCTTGGACAACTCGTTCATGAATAGGTCGCTTGCGTTTTTGAATTTCTGGAGCTCCTGCCTTGTCTTGACATACTTCTCCCCTCCCACATTCTCTCCTCCCTCTTCCTCAAAGTGCCTAAGTGCATGCTCAATACTCAAATAGTTTTCATGGGCCCCACTCACACATTGCTTGAGGGAAGTGTAGAATTCTAATATCTGTTTGCCTTGCTCAAACTAACAACCCACTAAATTTGACAGCTCTTTGTCATTCCTTATGTCTTTGTCCAATGTAAGAATGATCTTAGCTGATATAAGGTGCATCTCTCGAAGGTCAGTAATCACCTCTGTTAGATTGTTGATTGTCAGGGATTGAGCCTTAGCACCAGCTGCTAGTGTCCCAATTACTCTATCAGCTTGGTCATGTAAGGTCTTCTCAAAATCTTGCAAGCTCGTGTCAACTCCATCGGCAGCTTCATAAGAGGTCAGGTCAGACCGGTATCTAAGATAGCTGTCTTCCATTGATGAAGAGTCTCCTAGCTTGTTTTTACTAAATTTCCCACCCATTCTTTGGGTCCAAAAATGTGAAAAATGGGGATTGCCAAAAAAACTCCAAAGCCAAACCCTTCTTCAAGTTTTGCTAAGCAAGCGCAGTGCTTGAATTATATATATGAAAGGTGGGTACAGTGGAAAACTGCCCAAAATATCTGAGCTCAGATTCACCAGAAAAAAAGGCAGGACTCACAATCATCACAGATCAGCTAAACCCCCTTCTCTTTTTTTCCCTTCTTTCTGTGATCTTACCTCAGTTTCAGCTGATACCACAAAGAACAGATGATCTTGTTTCCACTGCAACTCCTTCAAAAGGACCAAACCAAAGCTCAATCACAGTGCAGACACCAAGAGTCAACTGCAGACAAACAAGCAAAGGGGGCTTAGAACTAGGGGTAAGCATGGTCGGGTTGGTGGCACGAGAACTGGACCGAACCCATTGGTTCGGTCCGGTTCAGGGTCAACCCGGGACCAACCGATAATTTTTATCAAGGCCTAAACATAGCAAGAGGACTGAAGTAATCAACAAATTCATGAATCGAGGTCAAAGAGCAAAAGTACACAAAGCCAGGAAGGAGGAAGTGGACACTTTGTTCTGAAATTTAATTATTAGTCAGATTAAACTATAGCTATGCAGCATTCATAGTTACTCAGTAATGACAAGTTCACAAAGTTTAGAGAGTTTGCCCGTGTGTATCTATGATCAAGTGCTTTTTACCTTGCCACACGACTCCCAAGTCAAGGGAATTTGGCCTGATTCCTGTGCCAAATTAAGTCAATTCTCTGGGAAGGTCATAAGCATTACAGTGATGGAGCTCGCAGCCAATAAAGAAGCCGGTTTCTCAGAAAATCCACAGGACAATTTGAAGGAACAGCAAAAAAATCTGCAAGAAGTTCTTCATATGTCATTACGACCGTTAATGTGCTTGCTTTTTTGTACATTACACATGATGACTATCCAGAAGAATTTTTACTTCGTGTTATAAAAAAGCTTCTTCTCTCTCATTAGCCCAGGAACTCCTTCCCGGACAACTCAGAGAAGCATAATGATTATAATGTGCCATATCACTTCTTTTCCTTTGTTCGGGAAATACTATCAGAATGTTCCATAGCTGCACTATGCTTTTTCACGCAGCTCAAGGGTATGTACAAATATTCTGTGGTCTCCTTCTGTTCTTGCATTTTTCAGTCCGCATTTTTAAATCAAAAGAGGACATATTCGATGCGATAGCAACTGAAATCGGGGGATATCACCGAAATTCCCTTTCTTTGCCCAGCAAAAATTTTGGCATTTTTGACCTAGTTTCAGCTCATAAACTGCAAGCTCATGTCTTCATGGAGCTGGCAGTTCTAACGTGCCACGACACTCCTTCCCAGATTGAAAAAACGTGACATCAATGTTAATATAACAGTTATTTCCTTTTCCACATGTTGCTGATTTGGTTTTTTAGTTATTAGAATTAGTGGAGTCATGTGTGTTGGTTATCCTAGTTTTTAGGTGTTAGTGGGGCAAGTGCTTTATGGGGAACATGGGTAGTTATGGTGTGTTTTACATTATGTATTTTGTCTTTTGTAAAAGACTTGGAGTTGCTTTGTACGTAAGATGAAGTTTCAGCCTCATCTCTCCTCCTTTTAGCAATTTAACAGTGGTATCGAGCACGAGAGAAACGTGAGAGTTTAAAAAAAAAAAAAAAAAAAAAAAAAGCTTTCGTGAGAGAATTGCAGTAGCAATATTTCCAATGGCCATCGACAATTTTGTTCAACCAGCAATTCCACGCTTTGATGGTCACTATGACCATTGGAGTATGTTGATGGAAAAATTTTACGATCAAAGGAGTATTGGTCGGTTGTCGAATCTGGAATTCAAGAGCCACCAGCAGGCATGGCTTTGACGGATCCCAGAAAGCAGAATTGGAAGCTCGAAAGTTGAAGGACTGAAGGCAAAAAATTATTTTTTTCAGGCTATCGATCGTTCCATCTTGGAGACTATTCTTTGCAAAGAAACTTCCAAGGATATTTGGGATTCTATGAAGAAGAAATATCAAGGCTCTGTTAGGGTGAAGCGTGCACAGCTTCAAGCCTTGAGAAGAGATTTTGAGACACTAGCGATGAAGGATGGAGAATCTGTCACTAGTTATTGTGCCAGAACAATGGAGATTAGCAACAAGATGCGATTCCATGGCGAGAAGATGGACGACGTTACCATTGTGGAGAAGATTTTGCGTTCCTTGACATCAAAGTTTAATTATGTTGTCTGCTCAATTGAAGAGTCGAAAAACATAGATGCGTTATCTCTTGATGAATTGCAAAGCTCCTTATTGGTCCATGAACAGAAGATGAACAGAAGTTCAACAGTAGAGGAGCAAGCGTTGAAGGCTTCTACCAATACTCATTCCAACAATTTCAGAGGAAAGGGTAGAGGTAGAGGTAGAGGAAGGGGAGATCGAGGAAATAGAGATGTTGGCAGGAATTTCAAAGCCAATAATGACCAATTTCAAGGCAAAGGCAGAGGACGGGATCCTTACAAAGCCAAGGTAGAGTGTTTTAGATGTCATAAATTTGGTCATTATGCATCTGAATGTTATACTAGGCTGCCTAATAATAAAGAAAAGGCAGAGAGTTCAAACTTTGTTGAAGAAAAGGAAGCAGGAACGTTGTTGATGGCTGTTCAAGATGAAAAGGAGCGCGAGTAAGATATTTGGTATGTGGATACAGGCTGCAGTAACCACATGAGTGGAAGTAAGTCTTCTTTTTCTCATCTAAATGAAGATTTTCATTCCACTTTGTGAGTTTTGGGGATCATTCTCTGTGAAAGTGATGGGAAAATGAGATATTAAGATAAGAACCAAGAATGGTTTTGTGGAAACGATCTCTAATGTGTTGTATGTTCCTGACTTGAAAAGTAATCTGTTGAGTGCTGGCCAATTACAAGAAAAGGGTTATGTAATCACCATTCAGAGAGGTGTACGTGAAATTTATGATTCCGTTAGAGGTGCTATTGCAGTTGTTCATATGAATTCAAATAGATTGTTTCCATTAAAGATTGAAAATATTCAGTCTTGTTTGATGGTTGAAAAGAAAGATCCCTCATGGCTTTGGTCACTTGAGTTTTGGTGGATTGAAGACGCTCCAACAGAAAAACATGGTGACAGGTCTTCCTCAAATTACTGTTCCTTCCCAAGTCTATGAAGAATGTGTTATTAGCAAACAGCATCGTTCTCAATTTTCAAAAGAAAAGTCATGGAGAGCAAAGGATGTTTTGCAGCTGGTGCATTCGGACATTTGCGGTCCCATAAATCCATCTTCTAATGGAGGTAAAAGATACTTAATTACCTTCATTGATGATTTTTCCAGAAAAACTTGGGTTTATTTTTACGGGAAAAATCAGAAGCTTTCTCCATATTTAAAAGCTTCAAAACTCGTGTTGAAAATGAAGCGGGAAAGACTATTAAGACTCTTCGAACAGATCGCGGCGGTGAATATTGCTCAAAAGAATAGAACAATTCTCAACATGGTGAGAAGTTTATTGGCAAGAGGAAGAGTTCCAAAGACTTTCTGGCTAGAAGCAGTAAATTGGAGTATTCATGTTTTGAACAGAAGTCCAACTTTCTTAACCAAAAAAAAACAGAAGTCCAACTTTTGCTGTTCAGAATATGACACCTGAAGAGGCTTGGAGTGGGAGAAGACCGGCTGTAGATCACTTCAGAATTTTTGGATGCATCGCATGTGTCCATGTCCCGAATGTGAAAAGGAAGAAACTTGATGACAAGGCTGAAAAATGTGTCTTTCTTGGTGTAAGTGAAGCATCCAAAGCATATAAATTATTCAATCCACTAACAAAGAAGATTGTGACTAGCAGGGATGTTGTTTTTGATGAAGAGAACATTTGGGATTGGAATAGGCAGCAGCCTACCCAAGTTCTTTATGACAATGATGCTGAACAGGAGCAAATTTCAACACCTTATATGCCCCAAAATTCATCAAATACAACTTCTACAAAGTTGCTGAAATTTTACCAACAAGCGCTGAAGTCAATGAAGAAGAAGCCCAATCTCTTCGCCGTGTTAGAAGAAAGCCTGCTTGGATGGAAGATTATGAGGTAACTGGAATTAAAGATTCAATTACTCACTTTGCCTTATTTTCAGACTATAACCCTACAACTTTTGAGAGTGCTGTCAAAAAAGAAAAATGGCGAAAAGCGATGGATGATGAAATTAATGCCATCGAAAGAAATGATACTTGGGAGTTATCCGATCTTCCGGATGGACAAAAAACCATTGGTGTAAAGTGGGTCTTTAAAACAAAATTGAAAGAAAATGGTGAGGTTGACAAATATAAAGCACGTTTGGTAGCCAAGGGATACAAGCAGCAATATGGGATCGACTATACAGAGGTTTTTTCTCCAGTTGCAAGACATGACACGATCAGATTGGTGGTTGCATTGGCGGCACAGAATTCTTGGCCTATTTTCCAGCTAGATGTCAAATCGGCATTCTTGCATGGGTACTTGGAGGAACAGGTATTTGTCGAGCAACCCCCTGGTTATGTCAAGATTGGAAATGAGCATAAAGTTTATAGATTGAAGAAAGCTCTTTATGGGCTAAAACAAGCCCCCCGGGCTTGGTATAGTCGCATTGAAACTTATTTTCTTAAAGTTGGTTTTCAAAATGTCCTTATGAGCATACGCTTTTTGTCAAGATTGGAGATAAAGAGAAAATGCTTATTGTCTGCTTGTATGTTGATGATCTTATATTTACTGGAAGTTGTGATGGCATGTTTGAAGAATTCAAGAAATCTATGATGGATGAGTTTGAAATGTCTGATCTTGGTATGATGCATTACTTCCTTGGCATAGAAGTGGTACAATCGGATGATGGGATTTTTATTTCTCAAAAGAAATATGTGGGAGAAATTTTGGACAGGTTTCAGATGAAGGATTGTAATCCTGTAAACACTCTAGTTGAGTTTGGCTTAAAGTTATACAAAGATCATGAAGGGAGGAAGGTTGACAGCACACTTAATAAACAAATTGTGGGTAGTTTGATGTATCTAACTGCAACAAGACAAGACATAACGTATTCTGTGAGTTTAATTAGTAGATATATGGAGAATCCTACACAAATGCATTTGTTAGCTGCCAAGAGAATCCTTCGTTACTTGCAAGGAACTAAAGACTTTGGGCTATTTTACAAGAAGGGTGAAAAGTCTGACTTTGGGCTATTTTACAAGAAGGGTGAAAAGTCTGATTTGTTGGGATTTACTGATAGTGACTATGCAGGAGATCAAGATGATAGGAGGAGCACTTCGGGTTATGCTTTTATGTTTGGAACAGGTGCTATTTCGTGGTCATCCAAGAAGCAACCAATTGTCACATTGTCAAGTACAGAAGCTGAATTTGTTGCTGCAACAGCTAGTGCTTGTCAAGCTATTTGGCTAAGGAGAATTCTTGAGGAGTTACAATTCAAGCAACCGGGACCTACTAAAATTTTTTGTGACAATAACTCAGCAATAAAACTCTCCAAGAATCCGGTGTTACATGGAAGAAGCAAGCACATTGATGTGAAGTTTTACTTCTTGAGAGATCTTAGCAATGATGGAACAATTGATCTAATCTACTGCAGGAGTGAAGATCAAGTTGCTGATATATTCACCAAGGCCCTCAAGATGGAGTCATTTGTGAAGCTTAGAAGGTTACTAGGTGTTTGCACGGTGAAAAAAGTCAAGGCTTTAAACTGAATGTTAGCAAACATCAGTTTAAGGGAGGGATTGTTAATATAACAGTTATTTCCTTTTCCACATGTTGCTGATTTGGTTTTTAGTTATTAGAATTAGTGGAGTCATGTGTGTTGGTTATCCTAGTTTTTAGGTGTTAGTGGGGCAAGTGCTTTATGGGGAACATGGGTAGTTATGGTGTGTTTTACGTTATGTATTTTGTCTTTTGTAAAAGACTTGGAGTTGCTTTTTACGTAAGATGAAGTTTCAGCCTCATCTCTCCTCCTTTTTAGCAATTTAACAATCAAGACAGTTCGACTGCTACACTTCAGTTAAAATTGCGATGGACGATGAGCACGATTCGGTTCTCCTCGCACCCAAATTCCAATCAAAGCTAAAACCCATCTCCAAAATGGGAAAGAAAAGCCCAGAAAAACACATCGGATGCAATCGCCCCCGTCGATCGAGCGTCCAGAAGGGGACGTCGCGGGGACTAAATAAAAATCCAAAACAAATCAAGAAGACACACGAGGTTGAAGCAGAACTCAACTCACCAGCCACAAAATAAAAACACATCGGATTGCAGGGGTGCCGTTCGATCCGTGCTTCTGATCCCTAGCCGTTGAATCGGTAACTCCTAGGATTACCACAAGCAGAACTCAACTCACCAGCCACAAAATAAAAACACATCGGATTGCAGGGGTGTCGTTCGATCCGTGCTTCTGATCCCTAGCCGTTGAATCGGTAACTCCTAGGATTACCACAATTGTCTTCCTCCTCTCCCTCGATCGTTCACGGGTGGTTTCCTCCCGAGCCCGACCTGGAGCTGGCCGCTCGCTGCGGCACGCGGAAGCCGCCGTGAGGGTGACCCAAGATCTTTGCTGGCGCTACAGGGACCATGCCTTCTCCTCCCCTCTCATGTCCGGCGGTCGCGAGGTGCTGGTTTTCTTCTTGGACAGCAAGCTGGAAAATGCAGCCAAAGCGGCAGCACTGCTGAAGGGTCTGCGAGTAGAAAGGTCACCAACTGTGGTTTAGGGCTAATAGGAAGCGGGTCACTTTCTCTCTTTCCTTAATCTCTTTGTACTGCTTGATTGTTGACTCTAGGCCTTCAAGCTGGCTCCTCCGCGGCTTCGAGTTCGTTCCAAAGAACCGATAGGCAAGTGAAGCGAGAGGTTCCCTTGCTCCAATTCCGCAAGGTCAAGCTTCCCATACATTTCCTCAATAGTTTCCCACATCAGTTTCCCACATCGCTTTTGCATCCTCCGTCGGAGGAAGTCCGGCGGCGACCTCGACTGTCATGCAATTCCAAATCCACGTCCATACCGAATGGTTGCATCTCCGCCAATGACATTGCATGCCGTCATCGGCCAGGAATCCCCTCGCCCAAGTCGAAGCTGAAGCGCGATCAACCTCAATTTCGGTCCGTTGGCGGTGAAGTATAAAGCAGATCGCTAGGTTCTGAACGGCTGGGTTCTGCATGTTGGATGTAGCGTTGAATTCCTTTTCGACGTGCTGATTCTGTTTCGTAGGTAATGATTTGCAGTAACGAACCAGAAAACGATCAAACGCAATTCAAAAAAAAAAAATAATTGCAGAAGGTGGATCAAGAGCAAGGCTCTGATACCATGACAAGAGATGTAAAAGGGATGAAGGGGAATTTGTATTATGTATTTCTCATTACTTCAATGTACAAGTATGTGGATGTTTTTGTAATACAATAAATGAATTAAATAGAATTTACAAAATATTATCTTTTTTTAGAGTGAATCATATCTACTGTTTGCTGAATCAATCACAAGATTGGAATCTAGATTGAGAATCAATCTTCAGACTAAATCAGATCCTTTCTCCAACATTATCCGGCCATTGTAGAATATGCTCGTTTTGCTACATAGATGGTTTCCCACAATGAATTAACTGCCAAGATATGCATCTCAGCAACTCCAATACTTCGGCATCCTCAGATTACTTGACACTTCATGAGCAGAATGTGGTACGAGACTCTGAACTTTATGGCCTCCCTCCATATATTATTACTGGCGGATGACAGAATTTTGTTTAATATGTCATATTTAGAAGGAATTGAAAACCACAATAACGCTTGAATCATTTTTTTCTCTTTCAGTGAATCAAGCAAACAAATCAGCAATCGCATTTGCTAGATTAACAGGACAAAGCCAAACAGGTAAAAGTTCTGCCGGAGACAGGCATCTGCATTTTAAAGGACACCAATGTAGAACTGCTTCATAATCTCTATAATCCCTATATTTACATGAATTGGTTGAAGCCACATTGGCCAGATCAACTTCAGCCAAAAGAAGAAAAGCGAGATAATCTTTGCAGCATAAAGTTCATCTAAGACAGTGAACTGCATTGACCGTCAACTTTCTAAGCATAAGAAAAGAACTAACGACTGGATTGTCCCATTATCCTCTTCGATATCACTCTCCTCGCTGTCTGTATCTCGCGGCTACTCTTAGTAGCTCGTATACTGAGATCTTTAATGGTTTCCACCATTTTCTTGATCTCCAATATTCCAAGCTCCACCGCTTCTTCCTGTTCTTCTCCAAGAGCAACGTCGGCATATTGCAAGATCGACGCAATCTCAGTTTTCACCCTCTTCACAAGAGACTGAATCGTCTTCGAGTCCTCGATCGAGATCCTAGTTCCCACATTCATTAGGTCTATCAAATTCTTTTTCCCTTCTCGTTCCCTTTGGTGGGTTTTCCACCAAGAATCGCACCACTTGCCAACTGTTACTATTGGACCTGACAGAGCAGCAGCTAGAGTATGAGAAAGATGAAGAACTTCAAACAAGACTTGTGAAAGATGAAGAACTTCAAACAAGATCAAGTGCACGAATCTGAAGACAATTTGTATTTCCAAATGATGATCATATCATTGTATTTCAGTACAATTGAAACAATAGAATGTGAAGAAACTTCTGTTGTTCTATTCTTCTTAGATCAAATGTACTTAACTTGCTTCGAGTTTCGGATTTGAGCTGTTCTTCATTCTCCGAAAGTTTCTTCTCTTCTGTATCAAGATTCCTTCTGCACTTATTGATGATCTCGATACATTGTTCTCTCAAATCTTGCAACCTCTCTCTCTCTCTATCTTTCTATCTGTTCTTCCCTTACTTCTTATGTAAAGCAAAGCGAGTACTTATACCAGAATATGTAACAGCACTTAGTTACAAAGGAAAACAGAATACAGTAACTACTTTAACAGAAAGAATCTATTTGACTAAGCCTTAAGACTTTGGCAATCCGAGTCATTAAGCCCTCGAGCATCTTCGTTCATTGATCATCGGCTATCCGAGTTATTAAGCCCTCGAGCATTCTCGTTCATTGATCATTGATCCAGTCATCTTCGTTTCTGGATTCAGGTCCTCTGTTTTGGTCCTCTGTTGAGCATCTTCGTTACTTTTATACTTAACATCCCCCCGCAAATTGGGAAGGGGATTGAATCCCATTCCTAATTTGGTGCGAAGAGACAGATGAGCTGAGTGAGAAAGAGACTTAGTAAATATGTCAGCTATTTGAAGATGACTTGGAACATGTTGAACAGAAATGGAACCAGATGATACTTTTTCTCGAACAAAGTGAAAATCAACTTCTATGTGCTTTGTTCGAGCATGTAAGACAGGATTGGCTGTGAGAGAAATAGCTGATTTATTGTCACAGAATAGTGATGTAGCTTTTGTGAGAGGAATTCCAATATCGCGTAGAACAAAACCAATCCAAGTTAACTCAGCTGTTGTAGATGCTAATGCTCGATATTCAGCTTACGTCATGGAGGACTTTGAAACAGTAGCTTGTTTCTTGGCTGACCATGAGATCAAGTTTGAACCTAAGAAGGTGCAAAATCCTGTAGTAGATCGGCGAGTAATAGGACACCCTGCCCAATCAGCATCTGAAAAACCATAGAGGTTTGCTAAACTATTAGAGTGAAGATAATAGCCAAGATGAATAGTTCCTTTGACATATCTTAACACTCGTTTTAATTGATGAAGATCAGCCATTGTGGGGTGTTGCATCTTCTGACAAAGGAGATTTGTTGCAAATGCTAGATCTGGTCGAGTGATAGTTAAGTATTGAAGACCTCCTACTAAGCTTCTATATTCAGTAGGATCCAGCAAAGGAACTTCAGCATTTGTCATAATATTTGGCCGTAATGGTAGAGGTGTCGAAATTGGTTTGCAGTCTATCATTCGTGCTCTTCTGAGTAGATCAACTGCATATTTTGTTTGACATAAGAACAAGGTCTGTATTGTATGTTTCACTTCAATACCTAGGAAGTAATGAATATCGCCAAGATCTTTCATCTGGAAGTGAAGACTGAGATTCTGTATTAATGCATTTAAGAATTGAGTGGAGCTTCCTGTAAGAATGATATCATCAACATAGAGAAGTAATAAGATTGTATCTGATTCGGTATGAAGCACAAACAGAGATGGGTGTTGTCTCTTTGCAGACAAAGCCAATTTCAAGAAGAAAGTTGCTGAATTTTTCAAACCATGCTCTTGGTGCTTGTCGAAGTCCATATAATGACTTGTGAAGAAGCAGACATGGCTTGATTTTGAGAATCAATGAAGCCGGTGGCTGTTCCATGTAAAATGATTTCATGTAAATCTCCATGAAGAAATGCATTCTTTACATCTAGTTGGTGTATTGTCCATTTTCTTGTGAGAGCTATAGAAAGTACTATACGTATTGTAGCATGTTTCACAACTGGACTGAATGTTTCAGTAAAATCCAGTCCTGCTTCTTGATGGAATCCTTTGGCTACCAGACGAGCCTTGAGTCTTTCTAGACTACCATCTGGTGTGAGTTTAGTCTTGAACACCCACTTACAGCCTACAACATTCATCAGTGCATTCTTGGAACTAATGTCCAAGTATGATTATTATGGAGGGCACTCATCTCTTCTTGCATAGCATTGTACCATCTGTATTAGCTAATGCGAGACTTAATGGATCTTGGTTCCATAGGAACATGATACTCACCAAGCAAGCATACCTTGGATTTGGCTTGATAATACTGATACGAGTCGGGTGCATGGGATGACTATTAACATTTCTTTGAGAAGAAGATAGATCACAAGTGTGTTGTTACGTGTCGAACTAATATTGCTATGCAGAATATCTCGAGAAAGATGAAGAGTTCGACCAGATTGAGTTTACGTGATAACATCATTTTGCCTTGATGTTAGAGGAATATCTTGGAGCTGTATTGATCTTTTGAGGAAGTCTGTTGGTGCATCTGCTGATTTTCATAATAATCCATAGTAGGATGATATTGACTTCTCCCTTCTGGCTGATGGGAAATACTTTGCTTTGCTATATCCTTGTTTGAGGATTCGAGCAATTTGACTCCTTCAATCCCTTTGTCTATACAAAGAAGTATATTGACCATATTCATTGATCACTATCTTTGTGAAAGGAAATGATGTTTCATCGAAAGCAACATGTCTACTGATATATATACGATTATCAGTAGGTACAAGGCATCTATAGCCTTTATGCGAGATCAACGTATCCTAGAAAAATACAAGGAAGTGATCTAGGATCGAACTTGTGTCTTGAATAAGACCTTAAGCATGGATAACATGCACAACCAAATACCCGTAAATGATCATCGTGGCTGAGTATTATGAATCTTTCTATATGGTGTATCCATGTTTAGCTTTGGTGTTGGAAGCCTGTTTATAAGGTAGTTTGCTGTAACAAAGGCATCAACCCAAAACTTGATGGGATCTTGGAATGATATAGCATAGCCAATCCCAATTCAACAATATGTCTATGTTTTCTTTCGAAACTCCATTCTGTTCGGGGAGTGTGAGGACAAGATAGCTGTTGTTTTATTCCACAACTTTGCAGATGGTCTTGAAACCTTCTACTTACAAACTCTCCCCCTCCATCACTTTGAAAGATTTTAATCTTGTGATTGTATTGTGTTTCGACTAATGTCTGGAATCGACTAAAGATATCAAAGAATTCAGATTTCAATTTCATTGGATATAACCAAGCTGTATCGTGAGAAATCGTCAACAAAAATCACATAGTATCTAAACTTTTGTAAGGAGTCTGCGGTGATGGTCCCAGATGTCACAAAGTGGACCTTTTCTAATGATGAAGTTGATATGGAATTCGACAGAGGAAATGATAGAGCTGTACTTTTAGCTATCGACATTTGCTGCAAATTTTTGAAGAAACTGAAGTGAAAATGCGAAGTGACATGAATTAGTTTCTGATGATGTAGATAATCCACTACTTGAGTATTCGCATGGGCCAATCTTTGGTGCCATACTTCTGCATTGACTGCTTTCTGTCTTTGAGTGAAAAAGGCTGTTGCAGTCTGTGTATTGACTTGATAAAGGCCCTTAGTCTTCTTTCCGAGCTGAATTGTTGCCTTGGTATTGTTGTCCTTTACATAAACACCAAGTTTATCAAAGATGAAAGTGCAAGGGTAGTCATCGAAGCTTAGATACGAAAGAAGATTCTTCTTTATTTCGGGTACTATAAGAACATCATTAAGAGGTAATGTGTTTATCTGTTTTCAGGTAAGTGTTACCAATGTGTGTAACAGGGTAAACAAGATCCATTTCCAACCATTCTTTGTATCGAGACCTTGATATTTAGAAGAAGTATGAAGAATACCGAATTCGAATCGATATGAGAGTGGCTCTGTGTCGGTACCATTCACTTCCTTTAGGATCTTCAATATGAATTGCTGTCGAGCTGCTGGAATCTCTTCTACTTGATAGGAATTGTCAAACCGGTACCAACGGCGGAGAGCATCATGCCGTGTCGCTTACATATTTGACATTCTAGTCTAGCGACCTCTGTGTTTTTCCCATCCTGCAAACTTTCTTTTGAGTTTAACAGAGGAGGATAAGATTTGTTGTTTTGATACCTTTGAGGTTGTGTGGCATAAGGTCGAAATCCCTGTGTTGTTGAAGGAAAGACATTCTTTGGTCGCAGATATTGATCTCCTGGTCTTTGAACTGCTGCATTTTCTCTGTAATTCTGATTTCTTTCAGTGTAACCAATCATTCTTCCTCTATTACCAGCCATTACGCCTCGGCCAAAACTACGACCACCCCTATAACTTCCTCTCGAGCTAGAAAACCAAGTAGATTGTGAAAGATATTCTTCATCGGTACTTTCTTTAGGATACATTTGAATCTTCCTTTGGCCAAAATAAGCCAGATTAGGATTGAACTGACTTCTGGAGTAAGTCTTCATTCTAGATTCAAATCTCTCTAGTTGAGCTATAACTTCATCATAGTCAGGTTGAGGCTTCAAACAATATATGGTGGTTCGAAGTTGTTCATATTCTGGACCTAGTCCTTCTAGTATACCAAAGATCTTGGTTATTTCATCTTGGTTTACCAATAGCATTCAAGCGATCACATATATTTTTGTATTCTCGAGATAAGTCGAGAGGTTTTGATCAAGTTTACGGCAAGGCGTAATTTTCCTCTAAGCTCGAACTCCTTTGCTATTGATTTTTGTGTAAATCGTTTTAGAAGAGATTGCCATACATCAAAGGATGTTTCTAAACCGATGATTAGACTTAGAATATTCTCGTGACGGCCCCACTAATCCATGATGAGATCAACTGATCTGTTCTTGTCCAATCAATGTAATCAGGATTAACAAGTTCTGAATCACATCCTTCATCATTGTTGTGCAACATTCGTGAAGGAGCTACAACATCACCATTAACAAAACCGAAGAGGTCTTGACTCTTCAGGAACCTTTGAATTTGAGCTTGCCACAACAGAAAATTGTCTTCGGCGAGCTTGATTGTAACAAAGTTCGAGATGTTTACATGTATTGGAAATGGATATTTTGGTGATCTTACTGCCATTTCTTCAAACTTTTCAGATCAAACCAAGTTATACAAACAACCTACAGCTCTGATACCATGAGAAAGATGAAGAACTTCAAACAAGACTTGTGAAAGATGAAGAACTTCAAACAAGATCAAGTGCACGAATCTGAAGACAATTTGTATTTCCAAATGATGATCATATCATTGTATTTCAGTACAATTGAAACAATAGAATGTGAAGAAACTTCTGTTGTTCTATTCTTCTTAGATCAAATGTACTTAACTTGCTTCCAGAGTTTCGGATTTGAGCTGTTCTTCATTCTCCGAAAGTTTCTTCTCTTCGTATCAAGATTCCTTCTGCACTTATTGATGATCTCGATACATTGTTCTCTCAAATCTTGCAACCTCTCTCTCTCTCTATCTTTCTATCTGTTCTTCCCTTACTTCTTATGTAAAGCAAAGCAGAGTACTTATACCAGAATATGTAACAGCACTTAGTTACAAAGGAAAACAGAATACAGTAACTACTTTAACAGAAAGAATCTATTTGACTAAGCCTTAAGACTTTGGCAATCCGAGTCATTAAGCCCTCGAGCATCTTCGTTCATTGATCATCTGGCTATCCGAGTTATTAAGCCCTCGAGCATTCTCGTTCATTGATCATTGATCCAGTCATCTTCGTTTCTGGATTCAGGTCCTCTGTTTTGGTCCTCTGTTTTTGCTTCTGCATTTGAGCATCTTCGTTACTTTTATACTTAACAGAGTAACCACAACGTGTCGCCAAGCTTTATCAACCTTAACGACTGACAGGATGAAAGTGGACACGAAGACGATCACAAATATGGCAATGGTCCCCCATCTCCAAGTTTGTGCAGATTTAACTTTCTTGTCAAGCTTTTTCTTGCAAGCCTCCAACTTCTGCAACATCTCTTCCTGCTGCTTACACATGGAGCGGAAGAGCTTCGAGAACTCTTCCGTGAATGGGTCACCTGCTTCTCTGAATCTCTGGAGCTCCTGCAATGTCCTGACATACCTCTTCCCTCCCACTTTCTCTTCTCTCTCTTCCTCATAGTGCACAAGTGCAAGGTGAACACTCGACTGGCTATCACGGGCCCGGCTCAGGCAATTCTTCAGGGAAGTGTAGATATCTAATATCTGTGGGCAATGATTGAAGTAACAATCCACTAAATGGATCAGCTCTCTGTCATTCCATATGTATTTAAGAATGATCTTAGCTGCTTCATGGTCCATCTCAAGATGGGCAGTGGCCATCTCTCCGAGAGAGTTGAATGTTAGGGACCGAGCTTCAGCACCAAGTGCTAGTGTCCTAATTACTCTATCAGCTCGGTCACGTAAAGTCTTGTTCAAATCTTGCAAGCTCGGTTCAACTTTACAGGCAGCATCATAAGAGGTCAGGTCAGACCGTTATCAAGGATTGCTGTCTTCCATTGATGAAGAGTCTACTTCCTTATTCTCACTAAATTTCCCACCCACTGTTTGGATTCAAAAATGTGAGAAATAGGGATTGCCATAAAAACTCCAAAACCAAACCCTTTTTCAAATTTTGCTAATCAAGCACAGTGCTTGAATTATAACTATAAATGGATTTGCCAGAAAAAAAATATAGCAGGACTCACAGACTACTCATAGATCAGCTAAACCGCCTCCTCTCTTTTGCACTTCTTTTTGTGAGCTTACCTCAGTTTCAGCTGGTACCGCATAGGAAAGACGATCTTGTTTCCACTTGAACTCCTCCAGAAGGACCAAACCAAGCTCAATCACTGTGCGGACACCAAGAGTGAACTGCAGAAACTGAGATCTGCTCCAAGAAAAACAAGAAAAAAGGGGACTTGGAATTATGAAAGGAACCGAGAAGTTGGGGGTGCTACAAAGGGCTGCTCTCGAGGCGGCCTGATCGGAGGATTGAAGGTTGCGTAGGGGAGTTAGGAAGAAGGAAAAGTCCAGGAGATGAGGGGCTGAGCAATGCGGTCGGCATTGAACTCAGGATCAGTCTTCCAAGCGAGGAGGTTGACTCATTCTCCCATTTTTATTTATCCTCAGTCCTTAGAGCTTAAGTATTTGTTTTCCGTGGTTTCACCGATATTCTGAGGTGCTTTTCGGATACCAGATCTTCTTTTTTCTTTTCTTTCTCGGAGTGGGATTTTATGAAAGATGAAGTGATATATTACATCTTTATTACGTATTTAAATGCGATTTTTTTTCGTTGTCATCATTTAGGGGTACTGATGATTATGTTATAATTAAAATGGAGATGGTTACCAATTTTAATGGCCTCGATGATAGTCGATCTGTTAGTGAAAAAAAAAAATGATTACATGACAGTTTTTAATGTACTGTAATAATAACAGTATATTTTGAATCACAAAAAATCAAATTGTAAATAATTATAAATTATTATGAAACCAACTTCTTCAAGAATTGTGGCTCATAATAGATATTTTCCAGTATCCTAAAAACTATTATGTTAATAAAATCCAGAGGAAAATTGGCAATGGGAATAGGTGATGCTAGCTTGGCAATACTAAAGGTACATTTGCTTCGATTGTATCAAAGAAAGTTAAAACATTAATAAATATTTTTGAAAAAGTTAAATTCTAAGGAAAGGCTTTCATTTTTTTATATATTTTGCCGTATCATACAAACAATATATGAAAGTCATTCATCGTTTGTTACATTAAAAATATGAAACACACATTTGAAAAAAAAAAAAAAAATTCTCAACAACGATCCCAAGGGTCTAGGCTTGAGCTTTGGGGTCTCAAATGTGGCCTCGAGGGACTCGAGCCCACCTACCGAGGTCCAAGCCCAACTGTCGGGATCATCGGTACATGTGCTTGAGTCCCAATCCTAGCTTAGGGGGACTTTGCCCTAGTCATTGAGGACCTAGGCTAGGCCTTGTAAGAGCAAAAGTTGAGTGTACTCAAGCATGAGGGCCACCAAGGGATCCCGGCCTAGACCGGGCTAATGGGGCTATGAAGGCCTAGGGCAAGGGCCTAGTGACCCTTGCCGGCACAATGAAAAAAAAAAAAAAGGAAAAAAGGAAAGAAATTTAAAAATAAAAAAGAATCAATTTTTTAAAAATTATAAAATTATCAACGTCGGTGTTGGCCTTGGAATGTTAGACAATTTGCATCTACGTCAGCAATTTTCGCCAAGATTGATGAAATGACTCAATTGACAAATTGTGAAAAGGTTTCGGATTAAATTAGTCAAACCAAAAGGTTTATAATTGGATTATCATAAATGTAATAGATTTATGACTTTTTCGATCATTTCTCTAGTAAACTCGATAGAAAGAAGTGATTGTATATTTGAACAATGTTGAGGAGAAAATTAGATGGTATGTTTTATTACTTTGTATAAATCAACACAAAAAATGAAAAAATGATAATGTAAACTATATGTAAGTTTCTTGTCATTCAGATCTATAGAATCATTTAATCTTGTCTGACGCTCGACTTGCCCATATAACAATTAATGTTAGGGACGTAATCCCACATTATTTGGATGTGTACAATTATCTTATAAACATGATTTTGCGGAAGGTGAATCCGTCTGCACCTCCTCTTTGAATGTGACTCCAGCATCTATATAGAAATCACATTTGTCCCCGAAGCATGTGATCGTAGTCTCACCGATTCTCTCTGTTTTGCTCCTAGTTTGCCGCATTATAATAAAAAAACGAACTAATGCTCATCCAATCAAAACGCGCCAAGTCTAAATATTAATGCAAACTGCAAAAAAGAAAATAAACCATAATTGCTCCAATGCTAACCCTAGTTCTAAACTAAGGACTCAAACCCCTTCCCGAGAGAAGTTCTCCTCGTCGTCATCCTCTTCCCTCCTTCAAAATGGAACCGTTAAGGGACTTCAAACCCCTTCCATTAAATTAAACATAAGAAAAGGCAAGAAATTTCTTGTCAAATAGATCATTATTCTTTTTAATCTAATGTCTCTACAAGCGACGAGGTGGTTGTAAACTTGTAAACTCGTAGTATAGTGGTGAGTATCCCCTTTGTCACCCGACAGATCTTGAAACGGCGCTCTTATTTTTGGCCTTTTCTTGGTTTTTTTTTTTTTTTTTTTTTTGACTTTGTTCCATTACCTTTTTGAACCTCCTAGACCTTGATATATGAGATAATTGACATTTGCATATCTTTTTGCTCTATTCTCATCTCAGCCATTATTCATATTCTAATCTGATACGGATTGTTTTCTATTGGTCATTGAAACCAAATCCCTTTTTTTCCCCGAAGGCGCAATAATACTAAGCTATTTTTTGACCTTTTTTTTTTCTAGAAAGGGGCATGTTTTGTTTAAACATATGTAGTAGAATCGGGTTGACCTAATTCGTTACACACCCTTGACTCGGCTGATGGTGCAATTAGTTGAATATGATTGTTAACTTCTTGAGTTGGACACTCTTAAGCTTCAAACTCAATTGATTTAAGTATCACACCCTGATTCACAAGAATAAGGGTATGACATGGTCGTCCTTCCATCAAAGGACGCAATCTCGATATAATCAAAATTCAACTCGAAATCAACCTATATACATCCATACACAAACACACACACACAAAACAAAGTGGGTATTTGGTTACAATATCAAAGTTTTCTATAAACCACCAAACCTACCTCTATCAAAAACTAACTCACAAACTTATTAACTATATACAACTTATACCAAAAAGTCTCCACCATAAAATGTCCTACTTGATCATGGATACCATTGAAAAATCTGAAAAACAAGTAAATGAAAGGAATAGGTTACCACGACTCATTGAGCAATACACTTCTTCTAAGCGGATTGAGAAATCACAATGCACATTTAAAATACAACCATGACTCACTTTAACATAATATATATTCATAAACACAAATATCGAAAGCACCAATAGTCCAATTCATTGATCAATTTCATAAAATAGGTATCAATAGTCTGTTCCATTGATTAATCTCATCAAATCACATGTCGATGGTCCATTCGATTGACTAAACTCAAATCATATGTCAATGTTTCACTTCGTTGACCAACTCAAGCTCAAATGTCTATCCATGATCATGCATAATGCTCGTAACAAGACGATCAAGATTCCCCCTTGGTTAGATCTCCACATATTATTAATCGGTCACTCAGCTCACAAGGATATCTTAGACTAGTATGCACATATCCACACACCTCTTATGGTTTACAGAAATATCGAGCATCAACAATCAATCATAAATATCCAGTAATCCACCATCGGAATGAGAATTTTCTCACAAATATCAAAGCGTTCTTAAAAAACCAAAAAAGTTTCAAGATTTTTTTATAAAAGGTTTCCACAAACCATTTCCAGGTAATCATTCAAACCAAAGTCAAAGGATACTTCTCTCTTACAAATAATAAAATAGCAGTAAAAACTCGATATTGTTTTACGTAACAAAAGATGTTATTATTAACTCATAGCATATATAATTCATAATTTTTCAAAACATGAATTTAAAATACAAAGAAGATATAATGTCACTCGCCTAGGAAAAACCAAAAATCAACTACCGTACTTGCTCGAGTCCACACACCTGAATTCTTAACAAGTAATCGAAAAACAATATCAAAAGATTGCTTAAAAAGATATTCTAATGAATGACTCGATTATACTACACCTATTTGTCGATAAAACGACACTTACACATTAATGAAAAGCTTGCCTCTAACGGCAACCTATTATTATCCGCTAGACACGACCCACGGGTTAAACTTCATTGCGCCATGACTTCCCCCACAAAATCTCGTTTTGAGCCATCTTGAAGTCCTTAGAAAGCTCTCTTGATGCACTACAACAACCTAACTCAGCCGCCCCAAAATCTCACTGAAAATAGCTAAAATTCAGGCTCAAATTTATTGAAGGTATTGTTCAAGAACGCGCGTCAAATTTTAAAATTCCATTTTGGGTAAACTGTAAGCTCAAATCAAGATCTATAAAATATTATAGCTTCACAACATCCTAAATTAACATTTCTACAAAAATACGTAACTCAACGACTCAAAAATAGAACTTCGCCATACAAATCTCCAAGAATTCCAAATTTCAAGCCCTAATTGCAACAATTCATTCCAATAGGTGATTAAAGGCTTCAATCACTTACCAGCATTGCGAAACAAAGTTGAGTCGCCTTGATAAGTCGTTCGAGTTGTGAGCGCGCAAAATTTTCCCATTTTTCCATTGAGCGCGCCAAAATTTTCCCCTTTTCCCCTTTCTTCTTTCTCCTTTCTCTTCTTTCTCTTCTTTCTCTCTTCTCTCTTTTTCTTTCTTTTCCCTGAGTGGGCTCTCAGTCTCCTCTCTTCCTCTCTCCCCCTTAAAAGTGGCCGAAGCTCCACTGTTATCTCTTTCTTTCTCTTGACTTTTCAACTTCTCTCCTTTCTTCTTCTTTTTGGGCCCACCAGCAACAAATCTTACATTGAATGCTCAAGTTACTTGGACTCGAAGGTTATTGAGTAGAGTTTGAACAAGGCTTGAAAAGCTTTTTGATAAGTTCGATGTTGTTCATCAATCGGACACCTATGGTCATTATTCTTGCCGGAGAAATGCTTGCATATATAGGGATCATGTTGTCACGAAAGTTGCATGTTGTGCATGGCACAAATTAAGCAGAAAATAACTATCTACTCCAATAAAACATAAATCATAAGAAAAGATCAGGAAATAAACCTAATGTCGCGACTTAAATTTCGGGTGCACCACCTAAAATTTAGGCTAATTGTTAAGTCTAGGCTTAACTCGAGCTCTCCCAAGCTCATACCAATTCGCGACTTATGTTCAAATTCTTAACATGTAGATAGATTTTATCTAGGAGTCGCCACTAATCTATTTTTTGGTGGATCGATTAAAAACCCAAGTAAAGTAACGGGAGTTTACTTTACTCCTACGAAATAGAGACTATGGATATGGGGACTTGGTTACACTAGATTTCTCTAATGTCCTTTCGGTACCATTCTTTTATTTTCAAAAATGTTTTTTTTTGCAGGTAGCTTAAATTGATTTCAAATCTATTTCCTTAACGAGTGAGGCGATCATGCGGGAGCGCAAAATACCAATTTAACACACAAATAAACAATGAATAAATTGCAAAAACTTACCTCAAAGCAACGAAAGCATCTGCAATGTTAAATTAGAGTTCACATCAACAACCCTATATATGATTTCTAATTAACACATAATTTCTTTTTCTTTTTTCACTCGATTAATGAAAATCATGCAATATGCAATGCAGTATTAACTAAATGACCTAATTTTAATGACATGCAATTTCTAATTAAATGGACCTAGTAACAATCACTAAATGGCATGCATTTCATGAATCTAATTCTAAATGACATGCAATGACATTTTTATTTTATTTTTTTAAAATGCAATCTATACTAGAGATTGAAACTAATTCATTCAAAGACATTTTTTTTGTATTTTTTAATGAAATTTCGAAATTAGAAACATGTGAAGTGATTTAACTAAATTAAGATCCTATTCAATTTATATTAGGAATTAGGTTAAGCCAAATCCTAATTTAAACTAAAATATTATCTTATCCTAAAATGCAATCTATCTAAGAAAATACCTAAACTTATAATAAATTAAGAAAGAAATATTATCTAAAATTAAACTAAGTGCAATTTAGCCATGATATGCAATGACGTACAAAATATGCCATAATTCTACATGACATATGCATGATGATTTTTTTTTTTTTTTTTTTTCGAAATTAATAATTGCCAAATAATTAAACAAGTATTCCAAATTAAAACCTAGCAACCTAAATTGATTGATTTGAATTTTTATTTTTTTTATTTTTGTTTTTTTATTTATTTTTTATTTCGAAATTTCATGCTAAATAGAATGTTTACCCTAAATATGCAAATAACCTAAAACATGCAATATTCTAACTCAAATATATTTCAAGATATATAAAGCAATCAAGACCATTCAAAATTATCAAAAAATATCACACATCATTCAGATCAAGGGATAATATTTCACTAATAAAATCGATAAAGTGATATTAAGCCTTAAAGATCAAAATATAAATTTTATTCCCGTTTGATTAATTATTTCATCTAAAACCCAGGCGCGGTTGCGAATTAGGTAATATGTTGGAATTTCCAATCATATACTAAGGATTAATCATACTAAAAAAAAGTAAAATAAAATAAAATAAATAAAATAAACTAAACTAAAAAAAACTACCTAATGTGTTTTCTTTTTTTTCATTTTTTCAAAATTGGGCTTGGCAGCCGTGGGGCCCGGCCAATGGTGGCTAATCGAAGGTCCAGCAGAGGTGTCGCGGTCGGAGCTCCGGCGAAGGGGACGACGGACAAGGGCAGAGCAGTAACGGCGAGTCGCAGGCCGGTGCGGGTCGCAGATGAGGCGGGGCGCGGCAGTGCTTGGTCTGAGGACACGGTCGTCTGAGTTCGAGGGCGTTCGGCTTCGCTGGTGCAGCCGCGGCAGAGGTGGCGCGGCGGCTGAGTGGGGCTCGGACGAAGGTACAGGCGGAGGCGAGCGACGTCTGCAGATCGGAGGCGGGGCAGAGGCGCTGTGACCGGCGCGCGGGTTGCTACGAGTGCTCGAGCAGAGGGCAGAGGTGCAGTGGCTGCGGAGGTGGCGCGGGCAGTGGTGCTCGGAGACCGGCTGAGGGTGGCTCGGAGCGGCGGTGACCGGCGATTCGGCCACCGGCGTTGGGTTGCAGTGGGGCCGCCATTGGTGCTTGCGGGTTGCAGCGGTGACGAGCTCAATGGCGTCGCGGGAGGCAATAGAGGCGCGGTGGCGGGTGGTTTGCTGACGGAGCAGCGGTGGTGGCAGGCAAGCGGAGGAGCGGCGGCTTCTGGCGTCGGGCGGAGCGGAGCGGCGATGGTGGAGCAGCGGTGAGCAGTGGAGGTCGAGCACTCCACGGAGAAGACGAAGCAACCCCTTTTTTTCTTTTTCTTTTTTTTTCTCTCTCTCTCTCTCTCTCTCTCTCTGCCGCCACGTCCCTCTCTGTCTCTGTACTCTCTCTCTCTCTGCTGTTTCCCTTCTGCAGACGTGACTTTTCCTTTTTTTTTTTTTTTTTTTTTGACTTTTTACTCTTCAAGAGAAAGCGAAGGAAAATGGGCCCTACGGAAGAAAGGAAAACAATTTTTTTCTCTTGATTTCTTCTGAATTCGCTCCTCTTGGTCATGAAAATTATGGCTCCTTTTTATAATGATGTCTAGACAGCCATTTTTATAGCAACTTTCAAGTTTCCATATTCTGTTGCATTATATCAAGGCTGTAAATCGGAGCGTAATTTTGTAATCAACTCAATTTTCCTCAGACTTCTTCTATTTTGTAAAAAGTCTTGCATTTTATTCACTTGATTTTTAAATTGCTTTTGCATTTAACAAAATGTTTTCTAGGACTCGTATCATTCTACGGTCGCCTTAACAACAAAAAATGATTTTCCAGGACCCATACCATTCTACGGTCGCCTGAATGTTGTCTAGGACCCGTACCATTCTATGGTCGCTCGCAGGCGAGGTTTTGCTTAGCTAGGACCCGAACATTTCTTTGGTTCGTCCAGTCTTGCAACAAAGATCATTTGACCAGAACCTGAACCTTTCTTCGGTTGCCTTAATCAAACTGAATCTGAAGAAAAATCTTTGGGGGATAACTCAATTGAGTGTCGGTTAAGAAGAACTTCAGGCTATGGAAGCATGCCGATTTAATAAAGGGGACTCTGGGCTACAAAAGCACACTAGGTAAGAAATTTCGGGCTATGAAAGCACACCGGTTCAATAAAAAGGACTCTAGGCTACGAAAGCACGCTAAGTCAATATAAAGGACACTAGGCTATGAAAGCACGCCTGGTCGATGAAAGGGACTCTGGTTACGAAAGCAAGCCAGGTCAATATAAAGGACACCGGGCTACGGAAGCACGCTAGGTCAATTTAAAGGACATCGGGTTACGAAAGCACGCCGAATCGATGAAAGGGACTCTGGGCTACAAAAGCACACCAGGTCAATTTAAAGGACACCGGGTTATGGAAGCACGCCAGGTCAATGAAAGGGACTCTAGGCTACGAAAGCAAGCCTAGTCAATTTAAAAGACATTTGGGTTACGGAAACACGCCGGGTCGGTGAAAGAGACTCAGGCTATGAAAGCATGCCAAGTCAATATAAAGGACACCGGGCTACGGAAGCACACCGGGTTGATGAAAGAGACTCTGGGCTACAAAAACACGCCATGTCAATTTAAAGGACACTAGGCTACGGAAGTACGTCGGGTCGATGAAAGGAACTCTGGGCTACGAAAGCACACCGGGTCAATATAAAGGACAGCTTGACCGAGTCAAGTGTCGATACACTTGAGAGAGAATACCTGCACAATGACAAGTATTTAGAGTATGGGTAGAGATATACTTACCTGGTGATATCTCTAATCCTTGGGAATATGTTTTCTGGAACTTAGATATCCTGTGAAGGCCCCTCACCTCCTGGTAGAAATAAATTTTGGAACATCAATGACGCACCTTGAATGTTCGTGATGGTTTCTCATCTCCTAATATCATGAGGCATTCTAAAAGGGAATTTGAATGTTAGGAGCTCTTGGGTCTTTGAGAAAATATTATCTGTCAGACATGATTAGAGCGAAAATTCATTCACCAAAGAAATAAACAATTAAGGCTATTATGGAATGCACACTTCAAAATCCACTGAAATTTTTATTAATTCAATCGGGGTTCATGCATAATGACCTTTACGTCACCCAAATTTCCACTAGAGGGAATTATCGTTCAAGACAATTTTCACTCATGACATGAATTTCCTAAGAATACTAAATGAGCGACTTTCAGTTAAAAATGACTTTCACTCACTCTCATTCAAAATGGTTATTTTAGGACAATCATTCTATCTCATCATATTGACAGGGGTCCGAGTATTCTCGCAAGCAGTATGATCTTACCAATCCGAGAGGTCTTTAACAGGGACTGTAATGTGGACTTGGTCAACGGCTTAACAAAAGGAACTCTTTGAGTCAAGGCTATTGAAAGAACAATTCCACAATTATCTCCGGGTTTACAAGTCAAGAATCCTGCAAAATGATAAAGAAATAATCTTGCTCGCTACTTCTTCGAGCGATACTTAAAACATGTAAACCCTACGTTAATTCAAGTGCCTTAATCAGAAAAGACTTTGCAAGGGACGTAATGTAGGCTGGGTTCTTGGGTTGAGAAATGAAAGGATTATTAGGCTCAAAGATGTGTAAAGGGTAAGAGCTGATGATCATCTTGGCATTGCCACCGGTTTTCTTTTTCATCATCGGGGATTGTCTTCATAAGGTGCCCCATTGATTGTAAAAACTCAGCATTTGAGTTCTTTGAGTATTGCTCCATTAGAAATACGACCTTTTTACAACCGATAATCCTTATCTTGACTCTTTTTTTTCATTTATGGGCACCGGCCTTGCTTTTACCAAGCACACTGCTTTTTCATGCCCTTAATTCTAATTTTTTCTTCACTTCTTTTCTCATGGGCGTTGGCATTGCTTTTACTAAGCACACTGCTTTTTCATGCCCTTTGATTTTATTTTGATTTCAATTCTTTCGCATAATGCATGCGGCAAGGAATTATACTTTAAATGACACTCGAACTTTTAAGGGTCTTCATCTGTCTCTTGCCTTGCCCCAGTGTGGGGGATGATCACCAAATGGGTTTAAAAGAAATGAAATTGCAGGCTCAAGTGGGCTATGCAAATAATATAAGTATGTAGGATAGAGAAAGAAATGCTCTTCGTCATCGTAAGGCACTTAAATTACCACATGAATTCCATGTAATAGCACGACTTGAAGATTGATGTAAATGAGAGCAAGAAAAAAATTTCTTTTCATTTTCCTCACCTCATGATGTTATTTTACCTCCAATTTGCCCTGATGTGTGGTGGTTCTTGATGAGGATAATTTGAAAAAAATCTCCACAATTATATAAGGCTCAAAGTGGTTAAGCAATGGATCACATGTTTTGTTTGGGATAGATAAATGAATTGCCTCTCATCATTTCGGTCATCGTATCTTTTGCGAGAGAACTCTTTACCTTGCAGATATATAACTTTTTACACACATCTCACAAGTGTATAAGTAGGAAACTGTGTATATGATAAGGTTTGCCTTTCATCATCCTAACTTGTCTCATTTAGTATGCTCAATCCATCCCACATCATTCATTAAATTAGTCCATCCTAATGTTCCTTAGTGGAATTGGTGAACAAAACATATAAGAGTCACCATGCAAAATCCTTTTTAAAAGAGTTCAACGGCTTTAGGCATGAAAAATTGTCAACTTCAAAACAAACAGTTTTCCACACTAAAAAAATGGTTTTAAGCATTCATTCAATGATTTCTCCACAATGGGATTGCTTTAGCTATTGATGTCTTTGGATTATCCCTACCATTCAAGACTGAAAATCCACTTTTGCCCCGAAATCTGTCATGCCCCCAATCTGTCATATTAACTCTTTAGAAATGTGTTCTTAACAGTTGGGCCAATTGCAACTTGGTGTGCCTTTTTCAGATGCTTTCTCATCAAAACGAGAAAGTAATACTCTGAAACATGAAGTAAATGAGTCAGAAGATTAAACATGACTAACCTAATGCATGCTTTTGGAAATGTCTTCAAAAATGATTTTTTTATTCTCTTTTTTTGGAAATTTTTTTTATGAGGAAGCATGAAGAAACCCAGTCCTCAAGATTTCTCCGTGAATGATATTTTTTTTTCATTGTTGGATATCGTCACCAGCCTGATTTGGTGTGTCTCATTATGCTTTCAAAATTGGAAATAAAATTGTAATTTCATTGAATATAATCAAATGAATTACATTATTGGAATGGAAATGCAAACAAGCAAACCCTATAAACAAAAGCAACAATTGAAATCTCAGAAAGCAGGAAATCCTAAAAAACTTGAAGTTCTAGAAGATAAGAACTTCTTCACTCAGCGACAGCGTTTGCGCCTCCGTCATGGTTGGGCAGAGGATTTTTTAGATTACTGCTGAAAGAGAACGCCTTTGTATTCAAGAGGTCTTGGACCTTATGCTTCAAAACATAGCAATCATCAGTGGAGTGACCAACCTCTCCTATGTGACAGTCACACTTTTCGGAGGGATTATATGTAGGATAATGCTCGGGATTTGGTCGCTTCGGCTCAGTAGAGAGTAATCCTTTCTTTTGGAGGACAGGCAAAACTTTGGATAGGGGTCTAGGAAGAGGTGTAAACTGTCTCCTACCATTACATCATCGACCCGAGAACTGATATCCTCCACCTTGTTACTCAGTAGAAATCTTAATTACCGGAGCGTGATTGGATGTATCACGATTCAATTGAGCATATGCCATATTAATCTCAGCTTCAAGGTCTTTCTCCTTCTTGGTAGAAAATCTCTTGTTAGATGGCTCAGTAAACCACCATTTTCTTATCCCCATCTCAATTTGTTCTCCCACGGGAATAAGTTGGTTGAAGTTTTCGACATATGTGCTAGCCATCCGGTTACGGAACTTAGACAGAAGAGTCTTCACGAACAACTTCATCAACTCATTGTCAGTAGGCTCAGGAGTGATTTGAGCTGCCAGATTTCGCCATCTCACAGTGTACTCCTTAAATGATTCACTCCTCTTCTTCTCCATTCTCTCAAGATTTTCTCGGGAAGGTGCAATGTCCATGTTGAACTTATACTGCTTGAGAAATGCGTCAACCACTTCATTCCAAGTGTCAAGAAGATTGACATTCTTCATCACGTACCAGTTCAGTGCGGGTCCAATCAAACTCGCATGAAATGATTGGATCATGAGGGGCTCATTTTTTACATGCTGGGCCATATGTACGTGGTACATCTGCAAATGAGATTTTGGGCAAGATGTACCATCGTACTTCTCGAACTCTGGCATTTTGAACTTATTCGACATTTTGACCTTCTCATAAACCGAGAGGTCGAACGAAAGTGAGCTTTGTGACTCCTGCAGTTGTTTCACTCTCTCTTCCAGTTTTGCAAAGCGCTCATCCTGCTCTATCTTGGGAACGCTGCCAGGCTTGGCCTTTCCAATAGAGATCGGGTCATCTTCCAACTGGGGCATGTCATCACCACTCATTTGAGCCATGTTTGCTTGCTTCGAGACTACTATCTCGGGGAGAGCGGGTGCAGGATTCGGATTCACTTGGAGGGATTGAAGTTGAGCTATTATAAGCTGTATAGAGGCGGCTAACTGTTAGAGTTGGTCTTTCATAGCGGAGATACGATCACGCATTTCAGCTTGATCAGCAATTCTAGCTCTTAATCGTGTAATAATAGATGAACGTGAAGGATCCGTTATCACCTAATTCAAATGAACGAAAATATGTAAGCACGAGATGTAAATAGAGAGCCAATCCATGACAATGATCTAATAGATTTTTTTCATTTTCTTTTCACTTATTCATGAAAAGTTCATACAAGAAGAGAATTCCCTAAAGGAGAGCTAGAAAAATGGACACCCTAGCAAGACCAAATTTCTTAGACATAAATTGAAAATAAAATTTTCAAAGTTTTTTTTTTTTTAAATGATTCATTACATGGCAATTTCCTCATTTCATTTCTAATTGACAAATGAATTAGATCAAATGACTAACCTAGATTGTCATAGACGAACCAAAAGTATGACAAAGTAAATTGCATGGTATAAGGATAGAAGACTTACTTCACCAAGACGAATCGACGGCAATCACATAGACATGCACATGAGATGCGATGCTCGATTTCTACTCTAGACAGGCTTAACAAAGTAGAGTTTAAAGGGTGGGATGACTAGTCGCAGCCTCGCGTACTAAGTCAAGTCATCTTAACTCCGGCTCAGTCAAGAATGATACCCCAATGCGACGTAGTCTCGTGGGCAGAGGTAAACATTGTTGACACTAATAAAGAAACTTTCAGGATTGAGTTGGGCAACCTTTACTACGCGGTCTCGTGGTCGAAGTCGTATCCAACTCAATACCATCCTAAGTATCCTAGTGTGGCCCAAGTCCGGCGGCAGATTGTGTGTGCAAGAGTGTAGTGCTAAATGCAAGGCACGCACGACTATTTAAATCAAGCAACACTTCAACAACTTGAATTTAAAACATTTATCCCCAACTCCAACCTACAAGACAATGGTTAGCAAAGACTACTCCTCTTATACCTCTCAATCTGTAAGAACATTTAACACCTAAATGTTAGGGACGAACCTGAAATCTTCGCTGCCAAACAAAAACATTTTTCAAAAAGAAGAAAATTGGCCTAAGCCCACTAAATGTTTTAACACAAGTCCCTAGTCGAGTCACCAAGCTGTCATGACCTAAATTTCAGGTGCACCACCTAAAGTTTAGGCTAATTGTTAAGCCTAGGCTTGATTCGGGCTCTCCCAAGCCCATACCAATTCACGACTTATGTTCAAATTCTTAACATGTAGATAGATTTTATCTATGAGTCACCACTAGTCTATTTTTTGGTGGATCGATTAGACACTAAGTAAAGTAACGAGAGTTTACTTTACTCCTACGAACCAAAGACTATGGGTTTGGGGACTTGGTTACACTAGATTTCTCTAATGCTCTTTCGATACAATTTTTTTATTTTCAAAAATGTTTTTTTTTTCAGCGCTTAAATTGATTTCAAATCTATTTTGAGGCGATCATACGGGAGCGTAAAACACCAATTTAACACACAAATAAACAATGAATAAATTGCAAAAACTTACCTCAAAGCAACGAAAGCTCTGCAATGTTAAATTAGAATTCACATCAACAAGCCTATATATGATTTCTAATTAACACGTAATTTCTCTTTTTTTTTCACTCGATTAATGAAAATCATGCAATATGCAATGCAGTATTAACTAAATAACCTAATTCTAATGACATGCAATTTCTAATTAAATGGACCTAGTAACAATCACTAAATGGCATGCATTTCATAAATCTAATTCTAAATGACATGCAATGACATTTTTATTTTATTTAAAAAAATGCAATCTATCCTAGAGATTGAAACTAATTCATTCAAAGACATTTTTTTTTTGTATTTTTTTATGAAAATTCGAAATTAGAAAAATGTGAAAATGATCTAACTAAATTAAGATCCTATTCAATTTATATTAGGAATTAGGTTAAGCCAAATCCTAATTTAAACTAAAATATTATCTTATCCTAAAATGCAATCTATCTAAGAAAATACCTAAACTTATAATAAATTAAGAAAGAAATATTATCTAAAATTAAACTAAGTGCAATTTAACCCCGATATGCAATGAGGTACAAAATATGCCATAATTCTACATGACATATGCATGATGATTTTTTTATTTTTTTCAATATTAATAATTGCCAAATAATTAAACATGTATTCCAAATTAAAACCTAGCAACCTAAATTGATTGATTTGAATTTTTATTTTTATTTATTTTTTATTTCGAAAATTCACGTTAAATAGAATGTTTATCCTAAATATGCAAATAACCCTAAAACATGTAATATTCTAACTCAAACATATTTCAAGATATATAAAGCAATAAAGACCATTCAAAATTATCAAAAAATATCACACATCATTCAGATCAAGGGATAATATTTCACTAATAAAATCAATAAAGTGATATTAAGCCTTAAAGATCAAAATATAAATTTTATTCCCGTTTGATTAATTATTTCATCTAAAACCTTATAGATGAAATAAAAAAATCCAAGCGCGGTAATATGTTGGAATTTCCAATCATATATTAAGGACTAATTATACTAAAAAACAAAATAAAGTAAAATAAAATAAAATAAAACTACGTAATGGGTTTTCTTTTTTTTCCTTTTTTTCAAAATTGGGCTTGGCAGCCGTGGGGCCCGGCCAAAGGTGGCTAATCGGAGGTCCAGCAAGGGCGTCACGGTCGAAGCTCTGGCGAAGGGGACGGCGGACAAGGGCGGAGCAGCAACGGCGAGTCGCAGGCCGGTGAGGGTCGCAGATGAGGAGGGGCGCGGCGGTGCTTGGTCTGAGGACACGGTCGTCGGAGTTCGAGGGCGTTCGGCTTCGCTGGTGCAGGCGCGGCAGAGGTGGCGCGGCGGCTGAGTGGGGCTCGGACGGAGGTACAGGCGGAGGCGAGCGACGTCTGCAGATCGGAGGCGCGGGTAGAGGCGCTGTGATCGGCGGGCGGGTTGCTACGGGTGCTCGAGCAGAGGGCAGAGGTGCAGTGGCTGCGGAGGTGGCACGGGCAGTGGTGCTCGGAGATCGGCTGAGGGTGGCTCGGAGCGGCGGTGACCGACGATTCGGCTGCCGGCATTGGGTTGCAGGGGGCCGCTGCTGGTGCTTGGGGTTGCAGCGGTGACGAGCTCAATAGCGTCGCGGGAGGCGGACGGCGACAGAAGCGCGGTGGCCGGCGGTTTGCTGACGGAGCAGCAGTGGTGGCAGGCAAGCGGAGGAGTGGCGGCTTCTGGCGTCGGGCGAAGCGGAGCGGCGATGGTGGAGATGCGGTGAGCAGCGGAGGTCGAGCACTCCGCGGAGAAGACGATGCAGCCCCTTTTTTTTTCTTCTCTCTCTCTCTCTGTCTGTACTCTCTCTCTCTCTCTGCTGTTTCCCTTCTGCAGACGTGACTTTTCCTTCTTCTTTTTTTTTTTTTTTTTTTTTGACTTTTTACTCTTCAAGAGAAAACGAAGGAAATAAACAATTTTTTTCTCTCGATTTCTTCTGAATTCGCTCCCCGCAAATGTGGCTCTTTTTATAGTGATTCCCAGACAGCCGTTTCTATAGCAACTTTCGGATTTCCATCTTCTGTTGCATTAAATCAAGGCGGTAAATCGGAGTGTGATTTCGTAATCAACTCGATTTTACTCAGATTTATTCCATTTTATAAAAATTCTTACCTCTTATTCACTTGATTTTTAAATTGCTTCTGCATTTAACAAAATTCGAATACTCATCAGAATTTCAAATTTCCACGCATAATCAATCAAATCAATTTTTTCATTTTTTTTTTTTTCATTTTTTTCATTTGTTTGATGCATTTTTTTGTTGTTTTTCAGGAGTTAAAATTAATCCCTAATTTTTGTGCAAAAAATCAATGACTGGATCACCAAAATTTAGGTGTCAACACCTAAAGCATTGAGATAATGTTATGTGTGCTGAGATGGATTTACAAAATTGAAATGCCAAGTGAAGTCCCGCACACCTCTAAGAACATCCAAACCCATTAATAGATCTCGTTCAAAGGATCATCGTCAAGCTCAATTACATAAGATTTTCCCTGTTCACTACACATGGAGGATCCACATACACGTTTACTTGCAACTGAACCAAAGACAAATCAGTCATTTGGAGGCCTATTTCAATTTAGTTGATTAACATTATTAAATCTCCCTACAAACCACGATGACACTACAGATATTATATTATTTATTCGTCTTGCGAAGTTACGGAGACAATTTCGTGAAGAACTATTGTCCTAATACAATCGAACAGTACTTTTGTTGCAATAGTTTACAAGTTCCAAATCATGTTTAAGAGTTATCCTAAGAGTTTATCATGAACATTAATCGCATTAAAAAAAGTACATAGGGTATAAATCCATAGCTTGCACGTCGACACCCGGACCCCTAAAGTGCCAAAAGTTGGCACAAAATGACACTTAAGTACCAAAAGTTATGACAGTGATACTTAAGTGTTAAAATCAAAGTAAAATTGATCACTTAAGTGTCAATCCATCCAAAATGCTGACGTGTCAATTTTCCGGCGAAGTAAGTGCAAAACGACGTCGTTTTGGTGCTGACATAGTAAAAAATTATATAAAAATTAATTAATTAATATTTAAATTTATTTAAAACATTTATAAAAAAATAAAAATATTAAAAAATTAAAACCCCCACTTTTTTTTTAATTTTTTAATATTTGTATTTGTAATTTTAAATGTTTTAAATAAATTTAGTTTAAAATTAAATTATATTAATTTTTATATTAATTTTTTACCATGTCAATACCAAAACGACGTCGTTTTTGCATTGTTTGGCCACGTTAGTGTGCAAAACGACGCTATTTTGCACTTACTTTCTCGGGAATTGCGCATGTCAGTATTTAGCCGGATTTTGGCTAAATTGACACTTAAGTGATCCATTTCTCTCCGATTTTGGCACTTAAGTGTTACTTTCATAACTTTTGGCACTTAAGTATTCTTTTGTGCCAACTTTTGGTACTTGAAACGTACTTTTGCCGAAAACTAGACCAAGAGATAACGTATTTTGTGCGGCGATTATGCGACTTCAAGATGTGCATCTCAGCAACCCCAATATGTCTCTTCAGATTACTTGACACTTCATGAGCAGAATGTGGAATGAGACTCCCAAGTTTATGGTTTCCCTCCATATTTTATTACCGGCGAACGACAGAATTTTGTTAATATGTCATATTTAGAAGGAATTGGGAAACCACATTAGTGTAACGCTTGAATCAATTTTTTTCTCTTTCGGTGAATCAAGCAAACAAATCAGAAATCACATTAGCTAGATTAACAGGACGAAGCCAAACCGGTAAAAGTTCTCCCGGAGACAGGCATCTGCATTTTGAAGCACACCAAAGTAGAAGTGCTTCATAATCTCTAATCCCTATATTTGCATGAATTGGCTAAAGCCACATTAGGTAGATCAACTTCTACCGAAAGGAGAAAAGCGAGATGATCTTTGCAACATGAAGTTCATCTAAGACAGTGAACTGCATTAACCGTTAACTTTCTAAGCATAAGAAAAGAACTAACGACCGGATTGTCCCATTATCCTCAGTAATATCAGTGTCCTCGCCATCTGTATCTCACGGTTACTCTTATCAGCTTGTGTGCTGAGATCCTCCATAGTTTTCATGAAAACATCCGCCCTTTTCTTGATCTCCAACATTCCAAGCTTAACGGCTTCTTCCTGTTCTTCTCCAAGAGCGAAGTCGGCATTTTGCAAGATCGACTCAATCTCAGTTTCCAGCTTACTCACAAGCAACCGAATCGTCACCAAGTCATTGATCAAGATCCAAGTTCCCGCATTCATATAGTCTATCAACTCCTTTTTCCCTTTTAGTTTTTTTCAGTATTTTTCACACCAAGAATTGCACCACTTGCCGACTGTCCCTATTGGAGTTGCCAGACCAGCAGCTAGAGTACGCACAACAGGTCGTAAGGCTTTTGCAACCGCAACGACTGAGAAGATCAAAGCAGACATGAAGGCGGTCACAAATATGGCATTAATCACCCTTTTCCAAGCTTGTGCAGATTTAACTTTCTTGTCAAGCTTCTCACGAGCCTGCAACTTCTGCAACATCTCTGCCTGCTGCTCATACACTGAGTTAAAGAGCATGGAGAACTCGTCCGTGAATGGGCTGCCTGCTTCTCTGAATTTCTGGAGCTCCTGCAATGTCTTGACATACTTCTCCCCTCCCACATTCTCTCTTCTCTCTTCCTCAAAGTGCATAATTGCGAGCTAAATCCATGACTGGTTATCACAGGCCCGCCTCAGGCAATGATTGAGGGAAGTGTAGAAATCATCTAATATCTGTAGGTAATGATTGAAGTAATAATCCACTAAATCGGATAGCTCTTTTTCATCATATATAGATTCAAGAATGACCTTAGCTACTTCAAGGTTCATCTCAAGACGGCCAGTGGCCATCTCTCCTAGAGAGTTGAATGTCGGGGACTGAGCTTCAGCACCAAGTGCTAGTGTCCTAATTACTCTATCAGCTCGTAAGGTCTCGTCCAAATCTTGCAAGCTGGGGTCGACTCTACAGGCAGCTTCACAAGAGGTCAGGTCAGAGTCTAATTCCTTATTCTTACTAAATTTCCCACCCACAGTTTGGATCCAAAAATGTGAGAAATGGGGATTGCCATTAAAAATCCAAAACCAAACCCCTTTTCAAATTTTGCTCATCAAGCACAGTGCTTGAATTATAACTATAAATGGATTTGCCAGAAAAAAATGTAGCAGGACTCACGGACTACTCACAGATCAGCCCCCTTCTCTTTTTTGCTCTTCTTTTCGTGAGCTTACCTCAGTTTCAGCTGATACCGCATAGGAAAGACGATCTTATTTTCACTTCAACTCCTCCAGAAGGACCAAACCAAGCTCAATCACCGTGTAGACACCAAGAGTGAAATGCAGAAACTGACGTCTACTCTGAGAAGATGAGCAAGATGAATGAATATGGAAGAAAGATCATCTTCTTGTATTATATCAGTATACGCAACTCAATACAGAGCACATTTCAATGGCGTGCTCTTCCTCTGTTTTTTCTATCAATTCTGTTACATTGACTCTAATGAAGAAGAAGAAGGCTAAGCTTTGTTATATACAGCAGATGCTAAACAAAAAAAAGAACCAGCTGTCATCGTAAAACAGAATGAAAGACTTAAAGAAGAAAAAGAACTAATTTCGCCTAATCTGTTATATATTGAAAAACTGAACTAACAGCTTCTCTTTTCCTTCTGAGAATATGGCACGTGTTATTTACACCGACTTATCTCCATCACATTGTATAGATACACGGCTGACAGTATTACTGGCACTGACTTGTGCACTCTGCTTCTTCCGAGCTTCTTCAATGACAGCCACAGTCTCTGTTTTGGCAATGCTTTTATTCTCTGCCTTTGTTAACTCTATAGCAGTATAACAACTTCTCTGGTTTTGTGTTCTCATGTTCTTAACATCCCCCCTCAAATTGGGAGGGGATAAAAATCCCATGCCCAATTTGGTGCGAAGACTAGAATGAACAAAGTGTGACAAGGATTTTGTAAAAATATCTTCAAGTTGAAGATGGCTAGGAACATAGCAAACACTGAGTGATCCTGAGGAGACTTTCTCCCGAACAAAGTGGAAATCAACCTCGATATGTTTGGTACGGGCATGTAGAATTGGGTTGGCTGTAAGGGAGATAGCAGACTTATTGTCACAAAATAAGAGAGTTGGAGACAGAAGAGATATACCAATATCACACAAGACAAAACCAATCCAAGTAAGATCAGTTGTAGTAGAGGCAAGAGCTCGGTATTCGGCTTCTGTGGAAGAGCGAGAGACAGTCGGTTGTTTCTTAGCTGACCATGAAAGAAGATTGGAGCCAAGATATGCACAATAGCCAGTTGTGGATCGCCTGGTGTCAGTACACCCAGCCCAGTCAGCATCTGAGAAGCCATAGAGAGCTGTTGAGCTATTAGAATGAAGAAAGAGACCAAGATGAGTGGTGCCTTTAACATATCGAAGTACTCGTTTTAACCGATGAAGATCTACAACTGTAGCATGTTGCAGTTTCTGACACAGAGGATTTGTTGCATAAGCAAGATCAGGACGGGTAATTGTTAAGTATTGAAGACCTCCCACAAGACTTCTATACTCAAGTGGATTAGAGAGCAAAGCAGTATCATCTGTCATAGTAACCGATCGAAGTGGAAGAGGAGTTGATACAGGTTTACAATTGGTCATATGAGCTCTTGTCAAAAGATCAATGGCATACTTAGTTTGACAGAGAAACAAATCATGAGGAGAGCGTTTGACTTCAATGCCGAGAAAGTAATGAAGATGACCCAAATCTTTCATGTGAAAATGAAGACTCAGCAATTCGATCAAAGTGGTTAGTAGCTGAGCTGAGCTACCTGTCAGTACTATATCATCAACATACAGCGGTAATAGTACTGTGTCTGAACCAGTGTGAAGCACAAAGAGAAAAGGGTCAGCAGTACTACAGAAGAATCCATTCTCCAAGAGAAAGTTGCTAAACTTGTCAAACCATGCTCGTGGCGCTTGACGAAGTCCATATAGGGATTTCTTAAGCAAACACACACAATGAGATTGTTGAGGATCAATAAAACCAAGGGGCTGCTCCATGTATATTGTTTCATTTAGTGTGCCATGGAGAAATGCATTTTTAACATCAAGCTGATGTATGGTCCAATTCTTCATCATTGCAACAGAAAGAACTATCTGAATAGTAGCATGCTTGATGACAGGACTGAACGTTTCAGTAAAATCGACTCCTGCTTCTTGATGAAATCCCTTTGCAACTAAGCGAGCTTTTAATCTATCTAGACTGCCATTAGGTGTTAGTTTAGTTTTAAACACCCATTTACAGCCTATAACATTCATCTGTTTAGTCCTAGGAACTAAGAGCCACATCTGATTTTCATACAAAGCATCCATTTCATCCTGCATGGCTTTGTACCATCCTTTATCAGCTAAGGCTGCTTTAACTGATTTTGGTTCCAAAGGTACTTTATAGTCAGCCAAATATGCATACTTGGGGTTAGGTTTGATGATGCCAGATTTCAATCGAGTTTGCATATGATGAACAGAGGAAATGCCTGAAGAAGTTGCTATTAAGTTTGGTTGTTCTTGATCAATGTCAAGCTCATCTGATTCGACAATTGTAGATAGAGGATCTGGTTGCTCTACAGCAACAGAGTCAGACTGTTGCTGAAGAGAAGATGATATATGTGTTACACCTTCAGACTGTGATGTATGAGTGTGATAACTTTCTACAGAAGGAGGCAATTGAAATTTTGTTGTATGGTTATTGGAGTGACTGTCCACTGAGGTTGTGTTTGTGGAATCAAGAAGATTAACCTCATCTGCCCATTGGTTATACAGAGTTGTTTACTTATCATAGTTGGATATTACCTTCTTTGTAAAGGGAAAAAAGGTTTCATCAAAGACCACATGGCGACTGATATAGATACGACCATCAGTAGGTACAAGACAACGATACCCCTTATGTCGTTCACTATAGCCCAGAAAAACACAAGTAAGAGATCTGGGGTCGAACTTGTGTTGTGCATAGGATCGTAGATAGGGATAGCAAGCACACCCAAAAACCCTGAGATGGTCATAGCTGGGCTGCTTATTATGAAGTCTGGAATAAGGAGAAGCCATTTGTAACTTTGGTGTAGGAAGAATGTTGACAATATAGTTAGCTGTTATGAAGGCATCTACCCAGAATTTCAATGGAACTCTAGAATGATACAGCATGGCTAAGCCCAATTCAACTATATGGCGATGTTTCCTTTCTGAAATTCCATTTTGTTCTGGTGTATGAGGGCAAGACATACTTTGCTTTATACCACAACTCCACAAATGATTCTGAAATCTGTTACTGGTAAACTCTCCTCCACCATCACAATGAAACATTTTGATTTGATGATCAAATTGCTTCTCAACTAGTTTCTGAAACATGATAAAGATGTCATAAAAATCTGACTTCAGCTTCATTGGATAGATCCAGCTGTAGCGAGAGAAATTGTCTACAAAGATGACATAGTATTGAAAGTTTTGTAAGGATCTCACTGGTGAAGGACCCCAGATGTCACAGTGTATCTTTTCTAAGGGTATAATAGATGTAGAGTCTGATAATGGGAAAGGTAAAGCTGCACTTTTTGCTATTTGACAGCTGCTGCAAATGGATTCAGACTTTGCATTATAGGAAATCAAGTTTTGACTTTGCAAATGTTTCACTATGTTCAAGTTTGTGTGAGCCAGTCTTTGATGCCACACGTCTGCTGCTATTGCTCTGTGTCTTCGAGTAAAGTATGCTGCTGTAGTTTGAGGATCCACACAGTAAAGTCCTTTAATTTTCCTTCCGAGCATCTCTGTTTTGTTGGTTTGGTTGTCCTTTATATAGACACCAAGTTTATCAAAAACAAACGAACAGGGATAGTCATCTGTCAATTTTGAAACAGAGAGAAGGTTCTTTTTGATTTCAGGAACAATCAAGACATCGTTTAAAGGTAATGTGTTGTTTTCTGTATTCAACTGAGTATCACCAATATAAGCAATAGGTAAACATGAGCCATTACCTATCATGACTGTATCAGTTCCAGTATATTGAGTAGAGTTGAGAAGAATACCAGGATCAGCACTAATATGTGATGTTGCTCCGATGTCGTGGTACCACTCACTTCCTCTTGGATCCTCTAGATGAACTGCTGCTAAAGCAGTTGGAATCTCTTCAGCCTGATATGAATTATCGAATCGATACCAGCAACGAAGAGCATCATGCCCTGGTCGTTTACAAATCTGACATTCTAACCGAGTGTTTTCTGTTGTTTTCTCATTGTGCAAGTGTTTCTGAGGCATCAAGACTTGAGTTGGATAAGATTTGGTGTCTTGATACCTTTGTGAGTAACTTGCATATGGTCGAAACCCCTATCCAGGACTAGAGTAATCAATCCTCTGCCTGAATTGTTGATCTGTTCGTTCGTGATTCAAGTTGTTTGGTCTATAGTATTGGTTCCTTCCTGAATATCCAAAACTACGGCCTGCATTGTTCATTGCACGACCTCGACCAAACATACGTCCTCCTCTGTTACTGCCTCTTTGACCTCCAAAACCAGAAGTCTGAAAGTTATATTCTCTTTCGAGTTCCCTTTCGTTGTGTTTCAGAATTTCTTTGTCCAAAGTAGGCTAGATTAGGTTAAATTGATTCATCGAATATGTATTTAGCCTTGTTTCAAATCGTTCAAGCCGTGCTATCACTTCATCATAATCCGGTGGGGTTTTAGACAAGTAGATAGTAGTTCGAAAATTCTCATACTCATAACCTAGTCCTTCAAGAACACCAAACATTTTAGTTATCTCATCTATAGGTTTTCCAATCGCATTCAGGCTGATCACATATGGACTTATACTCTCTCGGATAAACGAAAGAGCTCGATCTCGTTTTTGACATGCTTGTAACTTTCCTCTCGGTTCAAACTCTCGAGCTACCGATTTCGAGTAAAGCGATTGAGAAGTGTTTGCCATACCTCATAGGAAGTTTCTAAACCAATGATCAAGCTCAGAATATTTTCGGATACAGCTCCACTAATCCAAGATGAAACAAGCTGATCAGTTCTTGTCCAATCTGTGTAGTCTGGATTTATGACTTCAGTTTCACAGTCTTCAGTTTCAGCTTTTAGAGTTCGAGGAGGTGAAGGAATTTCACCACTGATGAAACCGAAAAATTCTTGACTTCGAAGAAATCTGTGAAAACCGTGCTTGCCACAACAGAAAATTATCTTCAGCAAGTTTAATTGTGACAAAATTGGAGATGTTAACATGTATTGGAAAGGGATACTTCGTGTCCTCGCTGCCATTACTGTATTCACAGAGGTTTGATGATGACAAAAGTCGATTCTGTGACTGAAATCAGGATTACCTATTGATCTTGCAGGATGATGTTCTATTCGTGATACCAGCATTGTTCAGATCTTAACAAAGAACAATAGAATCGTATACATACACTTTGAAATCTTTCAGCAAACCAGCACACGAGGATGATCAATAGCTACTTTGATCTGCTGCGATCATTGAAGTTCAGAGGCCACTTCGATCTTTTGAATCTTCAGCACCTTCGATTCGATTTCACGAACGATTGAGTATTCAAAAAAAAAAATTCAACACAAATGATCGATCATGGCTCTGATACCATGAGAAGATGAGCAAGATGAATGAATATGGAAGAAAGATCATCTTCTTGTATTATATCAGTATACACAACTCAATACAGAGCACATTTCAATGGCGTGCTCTTCCTCTGTTTTTTCTATCAATTCTGTTACATTGACTCTAATGAAGAAGAAGAAGGCTAAGCTTTGTTATATACAGCAGATGCTAAACAAAAAAAAGAACCAGCTGTCATCGTAAAACAGAATGAAAGACTTAAAGAAGAAAAATAACTAATTTCGCCTAATCTATTATACATTGAAAAACTGAACTAACAGCTTCTCTTTTCCTTCTGAGAATATGGCACGTGTTATTTACACCGACTTATCTCCATCACATTGTATAGATACACGGCTGACAGTATTACTGGCACTGACTTGTGCACTCTGCTTCTTCCGAGCTTCTTCAATGACAGCCACAGTCTCTGTTTTGGCAATGCTTTTATTCTCTGCCTTTGTTAACTCTATAGCAGTATAACAACTTCTCTGGTTTTGTGTTCTCATGTTCTTAACATACTCCAGAAGGGGGACTTGGAATTATAAAAAGAACCGAGAAGTTGGGAGTGCTAAAAAAGGCTGATCTCGAGGCGGCCTGATCGGAGGATTGAAGGCTGCGTAGGGGAGTTGGGAAGAAGGAAAAGTCCAGGAGAGGACCTCAGGATCAGTCTTCCAAGCGGGGACGTTGAATCATTCTCCCATTTTTATTTATCCTCTGTTTTGACCGTAAGACCTTTTTTTTTTTCCGTAGTTTCATTAATATTCTGAGGTCCTTTTCGGATACCAGATCTTCCTCTTTTTTTTTTCTTTTCTTTCTCGGAGTTAGATTTTATGAAATATAAAGTGATATATTACATATTTATTACATATTTAAATGCGATTTTTTTTTCATCATCATCATTTAGGGGGTGCTGATGTTTATGTTATAATTAAAATGGAGGTGGTCATCATTTTTAATGGCCTTGAAAGCGATGAAAGCCAATCTATTAGTGGGAAAAAGGAAAAATAATTAATTGGCAATCTGTAATGTATTGTGATAATAGTAATCTATTCTGAATCATAAAAATCAAATTGTAAATAATTATAAATTGTTGTGGGATCAACTTATTCAAAAATTTGTAGTTCACAATAGATATTTTCACAATACCCCAAAAACCGTTATATGCTAGCAAAATCCAGGAGAAATTTGGCAATGGCAATAGGTGATCTTTGGCCTCGGCATTGCTAAAGGTTTTTTTTTTTTGGTAACCCGGGAACCCCTATACAGCCGAAAACCGGCGAGGTAAATTTGCTAAAGGTACATTTGCTTTCATTATATCAAAGAAAATTAACCCATTAATAAATATTTTTGAAAAAGTCAAATTCTAAGGAAAAGGATTTCATTTTTTTATATTTTGCTGTATCTTACAAACAATATATGAAAGTCATTCATCTTTGTTACATTAAAAATATGAAACACACATTTGGAAAAAAAAACAAGAATCTCAACAACAATCCCAACGGCCTAGGCTTGAGCTCTGGGGTCTCAAATGTGGCCTTGAGGGACTCAGGTCCATCTATCGGGGTCTAAGCCCAACTGTTAGGAACGTCGGTACATGTGTTTGGGTCCCGATCCTTGCTTAGGGGCACTTTGCCTTGGTTGTTGAGGACCTACACTAGGCCTCGTAAGAGCGAGAGGCGAGCGTACTCAAGCATGAGAGCCACCAAGTGACCCCGGCCTAGACCGGGCTAGTGGGGCTACGAAGGCCTTGGGCAAGGGCCTTTGCGGCTGGCAACGGTCACTAGTGACCCTTGCTAGCACAATTAAAAGAAAAAACATAAAGAGGAAAAAGAAAAGAAATTTAAAAAATAAAAAGATCATTTTTTTTAAAATTATAAAATTATCCACGTCAGTGCTAGCCATGCAATGTTAGACAATCAGCATCCACGTCAACGATTTTTGCTAAGATTAGTCGAAATGATTCAATTGACAAATTGTCAAAAGGTTTTTGATTAAATTAGTAAAACCAAAAGGTTTAACAAATATGATAATTTTATGACTTTTTCGATAATTTCTCCATGAACTCGATAGGAGAAGTGATTGTATATTTGAACAATGTCTAGGAGAAAATTAGATAGTATGTTTTATTACTTTGCATAAATCGACACAAAAAATGATAGTGTAAATTATAGGTAAGTTTCTTGTCATTCCAATCTATAAAATCATTTAATGTTGTCTGACGCTTGACTTGCCATATAATAATTTATGTTAGGGACATAATCTCACATTATTTGGATGTGCACAATTATCTTATAAACACGATTTTGCGGTAGGTGAAGCCGTCTGCACCTCCTCTTTGAATGTGACTCCAGTATCTATAAGAAATCATATTTGTCCCCCAAGCATGTGATCGTAGTCTCACCGATGCTCTCTGTTTTGCTCCTAGTTTGCCGCATTATAAGAAAAAACGAACTAATGCTCATCCAATCGAAACGCGCCAAGTCTAAATATGAATGCAAACTGCAAAAAGAAAATAAACCATAATTGCTCCAATGCTAACCCTAGTTCTAAACCAAGGACTCAAAATCCTTCCCGAGAGAAGTTCTCCTCGTCGTCATCCTCTTCCCTCCTTCAAAATGGAACCGTTAAGGGACTTCAAACCCCTTCCATTAAATTAAACATAAGAAAAGGCAAGAACTTTGTCGTCAAATAGATCATTACTCTTTTCAATCAAATGTCTCTACAAGCGGCAAGGTCGTTGTAAACTTGTAAACCCATAGTATAGTGATGAGTATCCCGCTTTGTCACCGACAGATCTACGGAAATGGCGCTCCTATTTTTGGCCTTTTCTTGGTTTTTTTTTTTTTTTTTTTTGACTTTGTTCCCTTACCTTTTTGAACCTCCCAGACCTTGGTATCTGAGATAATTGATATTTTGCATATCTTTTTTGCTCTATTCTCATCTCAGCCACTATTCATATTCTAATCTGATACGAATTGTTTTCTACTGGTCATTGAAACCAAATCCCTTTTCTTTCCCTAAAGGCGCAATAATACTAAGCTATTTTTTAACCTTTTCTTTTCTTCCAGAAAGAGGCATGTTTTGTTTAAACATATGTAGTAGAATCAGGTTGACCTAATTTGTTACACGCGCTTGACTTGGCTGATGGTGCAATTAGTTGAATATGATTATTAACTACTTGAGTTGGACACGCTTAAGCTTCAAGCTCAACTGATTTAAGTATCACACCCCCCCCACACACACACACACAATCAGAGTTTTCTATAAACCACCAAACCTACCTCTATCAAAAACTAACTCACAAACTTATTAATTGTATACAACTTACCAAAAAGTCTCCACCACAAAATCTCCTACTTGATAATGGATGCCGCTAAAAAACCTAAAAAACAAGTAAATGGAAGGAATAGGCTACCACGACTCATTGAGCAATACACTTCTTCTAAGCTGATCGAGAAATCACAATGCACATTTAAAACACAATCATGACTCACTTTAACATAATATATATTCATAACACAAATATTGAAAACACCAATAGTCTAATTCATTGGTCAATTTCATAAAATATGTATCAATAGTCTATTCCATTGTTTAATCTCATCAAACCATACATCGATTGTCCATTCGATCGACTAAACTCAAATCAAATGTCAATGTTTCACTCTGTTGACCAACTCATGCTCAAATGTCTATCCATGATCACACATAACACCCGTAACAAGACGACCAAAATTCCCCCTTTGTTGGATCTCCACATATTGATAATCGGTGGCTCAACTCACAAGAATATTCTAAACTAGTATGCATAGACCCATACACCTCTCGGGTTTACAGAAACACTAAGAATCAACCATCAATCATAAATATCCACTAATCCACCATCAGAATGAGAATTATCTCACAAATATCAAAGCGTTCTTAAAAAACCAAAAACGTTTCAAGATTTTTTCATAAAAGGTTTCCACAAACCATTTCCAGGCAATCATTCAAACCAAAGTCAAAGAATACTTCTCTCTTTCAAATAACCAAATAGCAGTAAAAACCCGATATTGTTTTACGTAACAAAAGATGCTATTTATTAACTCATAGCATATATAATCCATAATTTTTCAAAACATGAATTTAAAATACAAAGAAGATATAATTTCACTCACCTAGGAAAAACCAAAAACCAACTACGATACTTGCTCGAGTCCATGCACCTGAATTCTTAACAAGTAATTGAAAAAAAAAATATCAAAAGATCGCTTAAAAAGATATTCTAATGAATGACCTGATTATACTACACTTATTTGTCGATAAAACGACACCTACACATTAATGAAAAGCTTGCCTCTAACGGCAACTTATTATTATTATCCGCTAGGCACGACTCGCAGGTTAAATTTCATCACGCCATAACTTCCTCCACAAAATTCCGTTTTGAGCCATCTTGCAGTCCTTAGAAAGCTCTCTTGATGCACTACAACAATCCAACTCAGCCGCTCCAAAATCTCACCGAAAATAGCTAAAATTCAGGCTCAAATTTATTGTAAGGTATTGTTCAAGAACGCACATCAAACTTTAAAATTTCATTTCGGGTAAACTGTAAGCTCAAATTAAGATCTATAAAATATTATAGCTTCACAACATCCTAAATTAACATTTATACAAAAATACGTAACTCAACGACTCAAAAATTGAACTTCGCCATACAAATCTCCAAGAATTTCAAATTTCAAGCCCTAATTGCAATAATTTGTTCCAATGGGTGATTAGAGGCTTCTATCACTTTCTAGCATTGCGAAACAAAGTTGAGTCGGCTTGATGAGTCGTTCGAGTCGTGAGCGCGCAAAATTTTCCCATTTTGCCTTGAGCGTGCCAAAATTTTCCCCTTTTTATCTTTCTTCTTTCTCCTTTCTCTTCTTTCTCTCTTCTCTCTTCTCTCTTTTTTCTTTCTTTTCCCTGAGTGGGCTCTCAGCCTCCTCTCTCTCCCTCTCTCTCCCCTTAAAAGTGGCCGAAGCTCCACTGTTCTCTCTTTATTTCTCTTGACTTTTCAACTTCTCTCCTTTTTTCTTCTTTTTGGGCCCACCAGCAACAAATCTTACATTGAGTGCTCAAGTTACTTGGACTCGAAGGTTATTGAAAAAAGTTTGAACAAGGCTTCAAAAGCTTTGTGATAAATTTGATGTTGTTCATCGACCGGACACCTATGATCATTATTCTTGCTGGAGAAATGCTTGCATATATAGGGATCATGCTGTCACGAAAGTTGCTTGTTATGCATGGCACAAATTAAGCAGAAAATAACTACCTACTCCAATATAACATAAATCATAAGAAAAGATCAGGAAATAAACCTAAAGCATTGAGATAATGTTATGTGTGCTAAGATGGATTTTCAAAATTGAAACGCCAAGTGAAGTCCCGCACACCTCCAAGAACATCCAAACCCATTCATAGATCTCGTTCAAAGGATCATCGTCAAGCTCAATTACATAAGATTTTCCCTGTTCAGTACACATGGAGGATCCACATACATGTTTACTTGCAACCAAACCAAAGACAAATCAGTCATTTGGAGGCCCATTTCAATTTAGTCGATTAACATTATAAAATCTCCCCGCAAACCATGATGACACTACAGATATTATATTATTGGTTCGTCTTGCGAAGTTACGGAGACAATTTCGTGAAGAACTATTGTCTTAATACAACCGAACGGTACTTTTGTTGCAACAGTTCACAAGTTCCCGATCCTGTTTAAGAGTTAGCCTGAGAGTTTATCACGAACATTAATCGCATTAACAAAGTACATAGGGTATAAACCATAGCCTGCACGTCACTAGCCCAAGAGAAAACGTATTTTGTGCAGCGGTTGTGTGACTTCATAGTTAAACTTGAAGAACTAACCGGAAAGAGCCAAGAGATTTTAGAACAGCCGTATGACTTATCCAGCCATTGTAGAATATGCTAGTTTTGCTGCATAGATGGTTTTCCACAATGAATTAACTGCCAAGATGTGCATCCCAGCAACCCCAATATTTCGGCATCCTCAGATTACTTGACACTTCATGAGCAGAATGTGGAATGAGACTCCCAAGTTTATGGTTTCCCTCCATATTTTATTACCGGCGAATGACAGAATTTTGTTAATATGTCATATTTAGAAGGAATTGGAAAACCACATTAGTGTAACGCTTGAATCAATTTTTTCTCTTTCGGTGAATCAAGCAAACAAATCAGAAATCACATTAGCTAGATTAACAGGACGAAGCCAAACCGGTAAAAGTTCTCCCGGAGACAGGCATCTGCATTTTGAAGCACACCAAAGTAGAAGTGCTTCATAATCTCTAATCCCTATATTTGCATGAATTGGCTGAAGCCACATTAGCTAGATCAACTTCTACCAAAAGGAGGAAAGCGAGATGATCTTTGCAACATGAAGTTCATCTAAGACAGTGAACTGCATTAACCGTTAACTTTCTAAGCATAAGAAAAGAACTAACGACCGGATTGTCCCATTATCCTCAGTAATATCAGTGTCCTCGCCATCTGTATCTCACGGCTACTCTTATCAGCTTGTGTACTGAGATCCTCCATAGTTTTCATGAAAACATCCGCCCTTTTCTTGATCTGCAACATTCCACGCCTAACGGCTTCTTCTTGTTCTTCTCCAAGAGCGAAGTCGGCGATTTGCATGATCGACTCAATCTCAGTTTCAAGCTTACTCACAAGCAACCGAATCGTCACCAAGTCATTGATCAAGATCCTAGTTCCCGCATTCATTAAGTCTATCAACTCCTTTTTCCCTTGTAGTTTTTTTCGGTATTTTTCACACCAAGAATTGCGCCACTTGCCAGCTGTCACTATTGGAGCTGGCAGAGCAGCAGCTATAGCAATCACAACAGGTTTCCAAGCTTTTGCAACCGCAACAACTGAGAAGATCAAAGCGGACACGAAGGCGGTCACAAATATGGCAATGGTCACCCTTCTCCAAGTTTGTGCAGATTTAAGTTCTTTGTCCAGCTTCTCACGAGCCTGCAACTTCTGCAACATCTCTGCCTGCTGCTCACACACTGAGTTAAAGAGCATGGAGAACTCGTCCGTGAATGGGTCGCCTGCTTCTCTGAATCTCTGGAGCTCCTGCAATGTCCCTCCCACATTCTCTGCTCTCTCTTCCTCAAAGTGCATAATTGCAAGCTGAATCTGCGACTGGTTATCACGGGCCCGCCCAAGGCATGTCCCGAGGGAAGTGTAGAAACCTAATATCTGCAGGCAATGATTGAAGTAATAATCCACTAAATGGATCAGCTCTTCGTCATTCCATATGGATTCAAGAATGATCTTAGCTACTTCATGGTCCATCTCAAGACGGTCAGTGGCCATCTCTCCTAGAGAGTTAAATGTTAGGGACTGAGCTTCAGCACGAAGTGCTAGTGTCCTAATTACTCTTATCATCTCGTAAGGTCTCGTCCAAATCTTGCAAGCTCAGGTCGACTCTACAGGCAGCTTCATAAGAGGTCAGGTCAGACTGTTATCTAGGATCGCTGTCTTCCATTGATGAAGGGTCTAATTCCTTATTCTTACTAAATTTCCCACCCACAGTTCGGATCCAAAAATGTGAGAAATGGGGATTGCCATTAAAAATCCAAAACCAAACCCTTTTTCAAATTTTGCTCATCAAGCACAGTGCTTGAATTATAACTATAAATGGATTTGCCAGAAAAAAAAATATAGGACTCCCAGACTACTCACAGATCAGCTAAATCCGCTTCTCTTTTTTGCTCTTCTTTTTGTGAACTTACCTCAGTTTCGTTTGATACCGCATAGGATAGACGATCTTGTTTTCACTTCAACTCCTCCAGAAGGACCAAACTAAGCTCAATCACCGTGCAGACACCAAGAATGAACTGCAGAAACTGAGATCTACTTCAAGAAAAGCAAGAAGAAGGGGGACTTGGAATTATGAAAGGAACCGAGAAGTTGGGAGTGCTACAAAAGGCTGATCTCGAGGCGGCCTGATCGGAGGATTGAAGGCTGCGTAGGGTAGACGGGAAGAAGGAAAAGTCCAGGACATGAGAGGCTGGGCAATGCGATAGTGACCTCAGGATCAGTCTTCCAAGCGTGGACGTTGACTCATTCTCCCACGTTTATTTATCCTCTCTCCTTATAGCTTAAGGACGCGTTTAGTAACCATTCTGTTCCTGAAAACAATCTTTTTTTTTATTCTATTCCCAAAAATAATTTTTAAGCATTTTAAATCGTTTGATAATTGTCCAAAATTTTTATTCTCAAAATAGAATTACGTTTGGTACCCTTTCCTAGAAAATTTTTAATCCAGATTATTTTCTTTTAATTTTAAATAATTTTATTACTTTTTTCTTATCTTTCTCTTTTTCTTCTTCAAGGTTTGCCGGTCGCCGGCCTTGGGATGAGTGGCAACCGGCCAAACGAGGGCTGACGACCTCACCAGCCCTTGGCGAGGCCACGCCTCGTCAACCAAGCCTTGGTGGGCGAGCGGTCTCATCTAGATTTGGCGAGGCCGAGCTCACCTAGCTGCCAGCGGGGCTCAACCTTGCCAAGCTACCACGAAGGCGAGTGAGGCTCGACCTCACCTAGATCTCGGCGAGGCCGAGCTCGCCCATCGTTGGCGGGGCTCAACCTCATCGGACCACCACGAGGTCGGCCTCACCTTGGCCGGGTGATGTTGACCTCGCGATAGCCTAGCAAGGTCGAGCCCCACCGACAGTTGGGTGAGCTTGGCCTTGCCAGATCTGGGTAGGTTGAGCCTCGCCCAGCCATGGCTGGCTGAGTCTTGCCGGTGGCTGGGCAAGGCTCACTTGGCCACCTGCGAGGCCGGTGGCTGAGCGAGCTCGCCGAACCTCGCTCAACCGATCACCGACAACCGACGGTGGCAGCGGTAGCTATTGAAGAAGAAGAGAAAGGGAAAAAGAACCCGAAGAAATAAGAGAAAAGAGAAAAAAAAATAGGTTGGCCTGATTTTGTAATTATTCTCAGAACAAAAAATCAACTTTTTTTTACTTCTTAATTCTATTCCAAATTTACTTCTGAGAACAAAAAAATAGAAATTTGTTCCCGGAAACAAAAATTTTACCAAACGGATTTCTGTTCTAAATCTACTCACGGGAACAAAATAATATAAATTTTCACTGTGCCAAACGCACCCTAAGTCTTTGTTTTTCTTAGTATCACCGATACTCGAGGTCCTTTTCGGATACCAAATCTTTTTTTTTTTCCTTTCTCCGAGTTGGATTTTATGAAATATGAAGTGGTATATTATATCTTTATTACATATTTAAATGCGATTTTTTCTCGTCATTATCATTTATAGGGTGTTGATGATTATGTTATAATTAAAATGGAGGTGGTTATCATTTTTAATGGCCTCGAAAGCGATGATAGCCAATTTATTAGTGAGGAAAAATAGAAATGATTACGTGATAATTTTTAATATATTATGATAATAACAGTTTATTTTGGACCGCAAAACATTAAATTGCCAATAATTATAAATGATTATAAAACTCACTTCTTTAAACATTTATGACTCACAATAGACTATTATTTCCATAATACCCCAAAAAATGTTATGCTAGCTGAGAAGAAATTGGCAATAGAAATAGTTGATGTTGGCTTGGCAACCTTAAAGGTACATCTGCTTCGTTTGTATCAAAGAAAATTAACCCATTAATAAATATTTTTGAAAAAGTTAAATTCTAAGGAAAAGGATTTCATTTTCTTATATTTTCCGAATCTTACGAACAACATATGAAAGTCATTCATCGTTTGTTACATTAAAAATATGAAACACACGTTTGAAAAAAAAAAAAAATCTTAACAACAATCCCAAGGGCCCAGGCTTGAGCTCTAGGGTCTCGGATGTGGCCTTGAGGGACTTGGGCCCACCTACCGGGGTCCCAAGCCCACCTGTCAGTAACCTCGATACATGCGCTTGGGTGCCGATCCTGGCTTAGGGGGACTTTGCCCTAGTTGTCGAGGACCGAGGCTAGGGCCTTGTAAGAGTGAGGGGCAAGCGTACTCAAGCATGCAAGCCACCAAGGGTCCCCGGCCTAGACCGGGCTAGTAGGGCTACAAAGGCCCTAGGCAAGGGCCTTTGCGGCTAGCAAAGGTCACTAGTGACCGTTCTGGCACAATGAAAAAAAAAAAAAAAAGCAAAGAGGAAAAGGAAAAGAAAAAGAAAATTTTAAAAATAAAAACATTAAATATTTTTTAAAAAAATTATAAAAATTATCCATGTCAATGTCGGCCGTGCAACGTTAAACAACCGGCATCTACGTTAGCGATTTCCACCAAGATTGGTTGGAATGACTCAATTGACAAATTATCAAAATATTTCGGATTAAATTGGCTAACCCAAAAGGTGCATAATGCAATAAATTCATAATTTTTTGGATATTTCTCCATGATCTCGATAGAAGAAGTGATTATATATTTGAGCAATGTCGAGGAGAAAATTAGATAATATGTTCTATTACTTTGTATAAATCAACACAAAAATGAAAAAATGATAGTGTAAACTATATCTAAGTTTCTTGTCGTTCAGATCCATAGGATCATTTAATTTTGTTTGACGCTCGACTTGCCCATATAATAATTAATGTTAGGACGGAATCCCACATTATTTGGATGTGCACAACTATCTTATAAACACGATTTTGCGGAAGGTGAAGCCGTCTGCACCTCCTCTTTGAATGTGACTCCAGCATCTATATAGAAATCACATTTGTCCCCGAAGCATGTGATCGTAGTCTCACCGATGCTCTCTGTTTTGCTCCTAGTTTGCCGCATTATAATATATAAAAAAACGAACTAATGCTCATCCAATCAAAACGCGCCAAGTCTAAATATTAATGCAAACTGCAAAAAGAAAATAAACCATAATTGCTCCAATGCTAACCCTAGTTCTAAACCAAGGACTCAAAATCCTTCCCGAGAGAAGTTCTCCTCGTCGTCATCCTCTTCCCTCCTTCAAAATGGAACCGTTAAGGGACTTCAAAACCCCTTCCATTAAATTAAACATAAGAAAAGGCAAGAACTTTGTTGTTGAATACATCATTATTCTTTTAATCTAAGGTCTCTACAAGCGAAAAGATCGCTGTAACTTGTAAACTCGTAGTATAGTGGTGAGTATCCCCACCTGTCACCCGACAGATCTTTGGCAATGGCGCTCCTACTTTTGGCCTTTTCTTATTTTTTTTTTTTTTTTGACTTTGTTCCATTGCCTTTTTTTGAACCTCCCAAACCTTGATATCTGAGATAATTGATATTTGCATATCTTTTTTGTTCTATTCTCATCTCAGCCACTATTCATATTCTAATCTGATACGGATTGTTTTCTATTGGTCATTGAACCAAATCCATTATTTTCCCTAAAGGTGCATTAATATTAAGCTATTTTTTGACTTGTTTTTTTTTTTTTTTCCAGAAAGGGGCATGTTTTGTTTAAACATATGTAGTAGAATCAGGTCAACCTAATTTGTTACTCGAGCTTGACTCGGCTCATGGTGCAATTAGTTGAATATGCTTGTTAGCTACTTCAGTGGGACACTCTTAAGGTTCAAGCTCAACTGATTTAAGTATCACACCCTAATTCACAAGAATAAGAGTATGACATGAATGTCCTTCCATCAAAGGACGTAGCCTCGATATAATCAAAATTCAACTTGAAATCAACCTATATACATCCACACACACACACACACGAGACAAAGAGGGCATTTGGTTACAATATCAGAGTTTTCTATAAACCACAAAACCTACCTCTATCAAAAACTTACTCACAAACTTATCAACTGTATACAACTCATACCAAAATGTCTCCACCACAAAATGTCCTCCTTGATGATGGATGCCATTGAAAAACTTCAAAAACAAGTAAATGAGAGGAGTAGGCTACCACGACTCATTGAGCACTACACTTATTCTAAGCGGACCGAGAAATCACAACGTACATTTAAAACACAACCATAACTCACTTTAACATAATATATATTCAAAACACAAATATCGAAAGCACCAATAGTCCAGTTTATTGATCAATTCCATAAAATATGTATCAATAGTCTATTCCATCGATTAATCTCATTAAACCACACATTGATAGTCCATTTGATCGACTAAACTCAAATCATATGTCAATGTTTCACTTCGTTGACCAACTCATGCTCAAATGTCTATCCATGATCACGCATATCGCTCGTAACAAGACGACTAGGATTCCCCCTTGGTTAGATCTCCACCTATTATTAATCGGTCACTCAAGTCACAAGGATATTCTAGACTAGTATACACATACCTATACACCTCTTAGGGTTTACAGAAACATTGAGCATCAACATCAATCATAAATATCCAGTAATCCACCATCAAAATGAGAATTATCTCATAACTTAGACATTTGATATATAAATATCAAAGCTTCTTAAAAAACCACAAACATTTCAAGATTTTTTCATAAAAGGTTTCCACAAACCATTTCGAGGCAATCATTCAAATCAAAGTCAAAGGATACTTCTCTCTTTCATATAAATGGCAATAAAAACTCGATCTTGTTTAACCTAACAAAAGATGCTATTTATTAACTCATAGCATATATAATCTATAATATTTTTCAAAAGATGAGTTTAAAATACAAAGAAGATATAATGTCACTCACCTAGAAAAAGCCAAAAACCAACTACGGTACCTGCTTGAGTCCACGCATCCAAATTCTTAACAACTAATCGAAAAACAACATCAAAAGATCACTTAAAAAGATATTCTAATGAATGACTTGATTATACTATACCTATATGTCGATAAAACGATATCTACATGCTAACGAAAAGCTTGCCTCTAATGGCAACCTATTGTTGTCCGCTAGACACAACCCGCAAGCTAAACTTCGTCGCGCCATAACTTCTTTCACAAAATTCAATTTTGAGTTATCTTGCAATCCTTAGAAAGCTCTCTTGATGCACCACAACAACCCAACTTGGCCACCCCAAACCTCACCGAAATAGGCTAAAATTCGGCTCAAATTTATTGTAAGGTATTGTTTCAAGAACGCGTGTCAAACTTTTTTAAAATTCCATTTCGGGCAAACCGTAAGCTCAAATCAAGATCTATAAAATATTATAACTTTACAACATCCTAAGACATTTTTACAAAAATACGCAACTCAACGACTCAAAAATCGAACTTCACCTACGAATCTCCAAGAATTCCAAATTTCAGGCCCTAATTGCAACAATTCGTTCTAATAGACAATTAGAGGCTTCAATCACTTACCAATTTTACAAAACAAAGTTGAGTCGGCTTGATGAGTCGTCCAAATTGTGAGCGTGCCAAAATTTTCCCCTTTTTCCCTTGAGCGCTGCTGAAATTTTCCAATTTTTCCCTTTCTTCTTTCTCCTTTCTCTTCTTTCTCTCTTCTCTCTTTTTTCTTTCTTTTCCCCGAGTGGCCTCTCAGTCTTCTCTCTCTCTCTCTCTCTCTCTCTCTCTCTCTCTCTCTCTCTCTCTCTCTCTCTCTCCCCTTAAAAAGAATAAAAGTGGCCGAAGCTCCACTGTTCTCTCTTTCTTTCTCTCGACTCTTCAACTTTCTCTCATTTTGTCTTCTTTTTGGGCCCTCCAGCAACAAGGCTTTAAAAGCTTTGTCATAAATTCGATGTTGTTCATCGGACACCTCTGGTCATTATTCTTGTCGGAGAAATGTTTGCATATAGAGGGAACATGCTGTCACGAAAGTTGCATGTTGTGTATAGCATAGATTAAGCGGAAAATAACTATCTACTCCAATAAAACATAAATTATAAGAAAAGATCAGGAAATAAACCTAAAGCATTGAGATAATGTTATGTGTGCTAAGATAGATTTACAAAATTGAAATGCCAAGTGGAGTCCCCCACACCTCCAAGAACATCCGTATCAATTAATAGATCTCGTTAAGAGGATCATCGTCAAGCTCAATTACATAAGATTCTCCTTGTTCACTACACATGGAGGATCCACATACACATTTACTTGCAACCGAACCAAAGACAAATCAGTCATTTGTAGGCCCATTTCAATTTAGTCGATTAACATTATAAATCTCCTTGCAAACCATGATGACACTATAGATATTTTATTATTGGTTCATCTTGCGAAGTTACGGAGACAATTTCGTGAAGAACTATTGTCCTAATACAACCGAACAGTACTTTTGTTACAATAGTTCACAAGTTCCCGATCCTGTTTAAGAGTTAGCTTGAGAGTTTATCACGAACATTTATCACATTAACAAAGTACATAGGGTATAAATCCATAGCCTGCATGTCACTAGACCCAAGAGATAAAGTATTTTGCGCCGCGGTTGTGCAACTTGATAGTTAAACATAAAGAACTTACCTTTGTGCTAAAACCCACAATGTTCAATTGTTTTTTTTTCAAAAATTTAGTGTGTTCACTTGTCTATTTATCTTATTGGTTTTGAGCAAATCCTAAATAATAAAGAGTTGATCGTGCAATGACTACCTTGCTTACATGGTGCCAAGAAGAAACACGTTGATCGTGCTTACGAAGAGTATTTGACAAAGGTAATCAATACTATAAAATAGCCGTTGACATCACGCATAAGGTAGGAAATGAGCTAATCAAAGTATGAAAAATACTCCTAGTCATACACTGTCTAGTTAAAGTAAGTTAAAGTATAATTTTCTAATGAATTTATCGCATCTTGATTTTTATTGTTGCATGTGGAAGGTTTTAAAGGAGGAGAAAATTTCTTATGTTATTGCCCCTTACAAGGAATTTCTCCCCAAATTTCCCGCATTTCTTGTCTGTCACATTTCCCCCAATTGTTTGATTCTTCTTCCTCCAAGTGAATCGCATTTCCCCTAGCTTTTCGCATTTATTGTTCGTAATAACCCAATTTCCCCAAATTTTCCGCATTTATTGTTCATTGCATTTCCCCAAATTCCTTGATTCTTGTTCCTCCAAAGAAATCTGGGCGAATCCAGCATTGGACCAGCAAATATGGGTGAATCTAGCACATGGATCAAAGAAATTTGATCGAATCCGGCGCTGAACCAGCAAATTTCAAGCTAGGAATTTTCGTGAATTGAGGAATGGATCAATGATATATTAAAGCACAAAAGCAATTTACCAAATCTAGCCATGGTTGCATTAATGCTTTGGGGATATTTGGAAAGCAAGAAACTAGCCATCTTCAAGCTAAAGCCACCAAACCCCGAGATGTTGTGGAAAGAGCTCTCATCACTTTGAACAACTTAAAAATGAAATTTTTCGACAAACAAAGCTAAAGTCGGAAAGAGTAAAACATCAAACTGTTGGAATTACAATCCCCATCCTGTCTAAAATTTTAGGAATTCATTGATAATTTGAATAGATTCATAAGGGTAAGTGGTCGTGACTAGAAAAGAATATGCTTTGTTATTGGGCTGTTCACCGAGTTTGCCTTTCGTCTTCAAGTAGCATTGTTGAAGTGAAAGCTTATGTTTAATTTATTACAATACAAACAAAAACCACACAAAGTGGAAGTGGAGGGGCCACCATAAAAGCTAAAAGTAGCCTATAGTAGCAGGCCTAACCGAAGAATCATCACATGTTGATATCGATTGAGTTGAAAGGACGAGAGTTTGCTTCATCCATCCATATAGAATTCTAATCATTCTCAGAAGGGGGGAATACTTATAAATTTAAAGGGGAGGTCCTGTATTAATATTTGTGAATATGGCATCATTAGCCACCAAAGATTGCAACTTTAAGGTGAATATTAATGGGCTTTCCTATCTGATGCGACGTAGTGGTTGATGGCATGGGTACGTCGCAATTCCGCAAGTCGATTGTTCAATGGAGGCACGAAATCGATGGCTGCGTCGTCAACTCTTGTGGTCAAAGCCCTCGATTGCATCCTCTCTCCTCCGAATGAAGAAGACAGAGCCTTAAATTACCTTCTCTCTTATGGGCACGACATTATAGAAATAGAGACTGACTGCTCGGTCTTGACCAACGCAATTGCAAGCCCCCACTAGCTCACAGGGGAAACTTGTGCGATTATTAAGGAGCCCAAAATCACTAACCATTCTAATTCATTGTTGGTAAAAATGGTTGTCAAGTCATTCCTTGTCTAGACTAGCTTGAGGATAGATAACTTATATAGTTTCTTTTTTAAATTGAAATTCCTGCACCTGCACCTTTCAACCATGAAAAGATTATCATCTATCTTAGGCCTGAAGAAGAATTTATATAATTTTTACTGCAATTACAAACTTAAAGAGGAGATGAAGCACAGATTACACGTGTAGCAGAGGATGATAATTTGTATAACAAGTTGGCATGCTCATCAACACCTAAAATATTTGGACATGGGGACATTAAAAAGGCTTTGCTTCTCCTTCTTGTTGGAGCCCTTCACCAAAAGCTGGAGGATGGATGAAGGTAAAAATAGTAGTATTGTTGTATGATGGACTTTCAACTTCTTGACCGACCAGTTTCTCCTTTTATATACTAGGACAGTAGAGGTGATGTAGTTAACCAGTAGATGTGCTGATGTGTAGTAACATGAGTTTTGCTTATACAAAATTTGTAATGAGGAGAGAATTGTCATTTCTGACTATGCCTTTTCTTCCTTTTTGTGCATATTTCTCTAGACCTATATGATTTGCTTATAGCTGCTTTGACTAGTATTCACATCATATTCCTTTTATCATTCCTTATGTTTGTACCGAACATTCGAGGCCAGTTTGTACTTTCAGAAGTATTCTTGTACTTTTCATCTATGTTTTTCTAAAACTTCAGCGTATACTCATGCATTTAAAATACTGGGAGATCTACATATTTGTCAGATGGTGATCTTGGGGCTGCAAAAAAATCAACTTATGAACCATATAATAATTGTTGCACCCAGAGGGGTATACACCACAAGCAAAGGAAGTAATGGAGGAGGTCTCACTGCTCCAGTCTAGAGGGATCCGCTGACAAATGAGACTGTTTTGGAAGGAGGACCCTCTCTCATGCAAAATGACGCATAATTATACGGCACCCATTTTGTTCCTAGGTGAATTTGGTGAATGGAGATGTTGCTTACGGTCTTACAGAGGAGCTCTATTAATAGTTTTGTGCTGAAGCAGCCTAGTAGAAGGATCTCGCTCAAATTTTGAGCTCAAATGCACATATAATTATAACAATTGGGAAATTTTAAACTTGCTGATAAATAAATAACTCATCTAGATACCAGCAAACATAGGTTTATGTGCCATAAATGAGTTTGACAAGATAGACGAGTTATATCGTGCAACAATATATGTATTAATTAATAATAAAATTATTATTATTATTATTGTTATTGCTATTATTATTATTTTTGGTAAAGATGTTATTGCTATTATTATTATTATTTTAAAAAATTGCGGGGCGGGTCGATCCGGCCCCTTCTTGCCTTTCTTTATTCCCCTCCTTTCTTTTCGCTTGGGCGCGGCCTGGCCCTTTTCCTTTCTCTTCGCCTTCCTCCCTCTCCTCCACGCTCGCTGCAAGAGCAGCGACGCTTGTTCGAGACAGAGGGCAGGATGCAGAGCAGAGCATCCACCGGGGTTTGGTGGTCGGGATCAGGCCGACCACGGCAGGCTGGCAGTGGCATAGGCCATGCGCGGCTGCCGGAGGCCACTGAAAGGAGGCCGAGAGAGTGAGAGAGGAACGGAGAGTGAAATCAGAGAGCCAGCCAGCCAGCCAGCCAGCCTCCCCGGCATCTCGGCCGCGCCTAAGCCCCCGCCGACGGCCCCCCGCTGACACCCTCAAGCCCGCTTCACCCTTTGCCCCCCTCGCCCGTCACACGGGAGACCGGGTTCAATCCCCTGCAGCGGGGCGCTTCTCTGTTTGCCTTTTCTCTTGGATTTTTCCGTCTTGCTTGTCGTTCTTGCTGCAATGATTAGGTTCTCAGTGGGATGATTAAGCCACCGTCGTTTGTCTGAGCTGAGATGTCGTGAACATGGTTTTATCTTGTATGCTTGGTCTCTGTTCTCTCCTCTCGCTCGCGCGGCAACCCAGCTTCGACCTCTCTTGGTACCTGCTCTCTAGCGTGTCTGATTACTTACTTCATTTTTTTCCCGTTCTAGTATTGATAGTTATAGATTGTTAACAGCTAGTGTGGATCTTGTTCAATATGACGCCCAGAGGAAGAAATTCTAGGTCTTTCGAGTGTTACTAATGTATGGCACTCCAGCAGTGTTTCGTGAGTGATGCTACTGAGCTTAGAATGACATCGGTATTTTGTTACCGAACTTTATGGTGCATCTGGAATTCTTTCCATTTTAATCCATGAAATTGTAGGAAATTCTGAATGAATATAGCAGATGCAACTGATTTTATTAAGTCCCCGCAACTTTGTAGTTCATGGAATGCATGGTTTAGCAGATGACGAGAGGAACAATTAGTCCATGCATTTCTGACATCTTTTTGTGGTTAATACTTTCACTGAAGAATCTAAACGATTACAGTAGCGTTTCTTCATTGAGAGATGACACTCAAGTACTTTTCAGGCTATGCACAGACTCTCAGATCACTTTATTTTCCTCCATCAAAATACACTGGCAAATGGCATGACCAATGAGAGCAAAATAAGGATAACGTATTTTGTGCAGCGGTTGTGCGACTTCATAGTTAAACTTGAAGAACTCAACCGAAAAGAGCCAAGAGATTTTACAATGGATGTACAACTTATCCTGCCATTGTAGAATATGCTAGTTTTGCTACCTAGATGGTTTTCCACAATGAATTAACTGCCAAGATATGCATCTCAGCAACCCCAATTACTTGACACGTCATGAGCAGAATGTGGTATGAGACCCCGAAGTTTATGGTTTCCCTCCATATATCATTACTGGCGAATGACATAATTTTGTTAATATGTCATATTTAGAAGGAATCGGAAAACCTCATTAGTGTAATGCTTGAATCAATTCTTTCTCTTTCAGCGAATCAAGCAAACAAATCAGCAATCGCATTAGCTAGATTAACAGGACAAAGCCAAACAGGTAAAAGTTCTCCCGGAGACAGGCATCTGCATTTTGAAGCACACCAATGTAGAACTCCTTCATTGTCTCTATAATCTCTATAATTGCATGAGTTGGTTGAAGCCACGTTAGCCAGATCAACTTCAACCAAAAGGAAAAAAGCGAGATGATCTTTGCAACATAAAGTTTATCTAAGACAGTGAATTGCATTAACCTTTAACTTTCTAAGCATAAGAAAAGAACTAACGAGTGGGTTGTCCAATTATCCTCTTCAATATCACTGTCCTCGCCCTCAGTATCTCGTGGCTACTCTTATCAGCTTGAGTACTGAGATCCTCGACAGTTTTCATGAAAACTTCCGCCCTTTTCCTGATCTCCAACATTCCAAGCTTCACTGTTTCATCCTGTTCTTCTCCAAGAGTGAAGTCGGCCTTTTGCATGATCGACTCAATCTCAATTTCGAGCATACCCACAAGCGACCAAATCGTCTTCAAGTCCTCAATCGACATCTTAGTTCCCTCATTCATTAGGTCTATCAACAACTTTTTACCTTTTAGTTCCCTTCGGTAGTTTTTCCACCGAGATCGCACCACTTGCCAACTGTCCCTATTGAAGTTCGCAGAGCAGCAACGACTGACAAGATCAAAGTGGACACGAAGGCGGTCACAAATATGGCATTGGTCACCCTTCTCCAAGTTTGTGCAGATTTAACTTTCTTGTCAAGCTTCTTCTTACAAGCCTCCAACTTCTGCGACGTCTCTCCCTGCTGCTTATACACCGAGTGAAAGAGCTTCGAGCACTCTTCCGTGAATGGGTCGCCTGCTTCTCTGAATCTCTGGAGCTCCTGCAATGTCCTGACATACCTCTTCCCTCCCACATTCTCTCCTCTCTCTTCCTCAAAGTGCACAAGTGCAAGTCGAATACTCGACTGGCTATCGTGGGCCCGCCTCAGGCAATTCTTCAGGGAAGTGTAGAGATCTAATATCTGTAGGCAATGATTGAAGTAATAATCCACTAAGTGGATCAGCTCTTCGTCATTCCATGTGGATTCAAGAATGATCTTAGCTACTTCATGGTCCATCTCAAGACGGCCAGTGGTCATCTCTCCTAGAGAGTTGACTGTTAGGGACTGAGCCTCGGCACCAAGTGCTAGTGTCCTAATTGCTCTATCAGCTCGGTCGGGTAAGGTCTTGTCCAAATCTTGCAAGCTCAGGTCGACTCTACAGGCAGCATCATAAGAGGTCAGGTCAGACTGTTATCTAGGATCGCTGTCTTCAACTGATGAAGAGTCTACTTCCGTATTCTTGCTAAATTTCCCAACCACTGTATGGATTCAAAAAGGTGAGAAATGGGGAATGCCGACGAAAACTCCAAAACCAAACGCTTTTTCAAATCTAATCAAGGACAGTGCTTGAATTATAACTGTAAATGGATTTGCCAGAAAAAGATATAGCACGACTCACAGACTACTCACAGATTAGCTAAACCCCCTTCTCTTTTTTGCTCTGCTTTTTGCGAGCTTACCTCAGTTTCAGCTGATACGCATAGGAAAGATGATATTGTCTTCACGTCAACTCCTCCAGAAGGACCAAACCAAGCTCAGTCACCGTGCAGACATCAAGAGTCAACTGCAGAAACTGAGATATCCTCCAAGAAAAACAAGAAAAAAGGGGGACTGGGAATTATGAAAGGAACCGAGAAACTGGGAGTGCTACAAAAGGCTGATCACGAGGCGGCCTGATTGGAGGATTGAAGGCTGCGTAGGGGAGTTGGGAAGAAGGAAAAGTCCAGGAGATGAGGGGCTGAGCAATGCGGTCGGCAGTGAACTCAGGATCAGTCTTCTAAGCGAGAAGTTGACTCATTCTCCCATTTTTGTATATCCTCTGTCCTTAGAGCTTAAGTCTTGTTTTCCGTAGTTTCACCAATATTCTGAGGTGCTTTTCGGATACCAAAATCTTCTTTTTCTCTCGTTCTCGGAGTTAGATTTTATGAAATATGAAGTGATATATTACATCTTTATTACGTACTTAAATGTGATTCTTTCTTTCATCGTCATCATTTAGGGGTGCTGATGATTATTGAGGAAAAGACCACCAAAAATCCCAAACTTTATTCAAAATGACAAATTTACCCCAAACTTTTTTTGTGATATGAAAAACCCAAACTTTACAAACCACAACACATTTACCCCACCAAGGGCATTTTCATTTTATTTTTCTATTTTTCTTTTTTTCTTTTTCTTTTTTTCTTCTTTTCTCTTCCCTCCGTCGCCCATGGTGGAGCAAGTGGAGGGAAGCCGAAGTCCAACGAGGGAAGCCGAAGTCCGGCGAGGGCTACCTCGCCAGCGTCGGACGAGTCGCCCTCGACGCCGGGGCGAGGATGGCCTCGCCCGACCCAGCCCAAGGGCTGCTGATGCCTAACATCGATGAGGGTGGCTTTAGCTAGCCCAGGCGAGGGCAACCCTCGCCCAACCCAATCAAGGGCCACCCTCACCCGACGTCGGCAAGGACGGCCCTAGTTAGCTCAGGCGAGGGCAACCCTCACTAACGCTGGTGAGGGCAACCTCACCTGAGCTCGCTTCCCTACGCCATGGTCGGCGGAGGGAAGAGAGAAGAAGAAAAAAAAAGGAAAAGACCAAGTATGCCCTATAGTTTAGAGTAAACGTATCACACGGAAAGAAATTCAAGGTTTTTAATGTCTCGAAAAAAAGTTTGGGGCAAATATGTCACGGTTGACAAAGTTTGGAATTTTTCATGTCACAAAAAAAGTTTGAAGTAAATTTATCGCTTTGAGCAAAGTTTGGGGTCTTTTGTGATTTTTTCCCTAATTAAAATGGAGGTAATTATCACTTTCAATGGCCTCAAAAGCAATGATGGCCAATCTATTAGCCGGAAAAAAAAAATGATTATGTGACAATATTTAATACACCGTTATAATAACAGTCAATTGGTCACACCTAGATTCAAAAGAATAAGGGTATGACATAGCCGTCCTTTCACCAAAGGACGCAGTCTCAATATAACTAAAATCAACATATATATATATATATATATATATATATATATATATATATATATATATATCCATATATCCATGAAAAACTAACTCACAAACTTATGAATCATATACAACTTATACCAAAGAGTTTCCACCACAAAATGTCATCTCCAATAATGGCTACTCAGCCTACTTACGGCTTGCTGAAAAACCTGAAAACAAGTAAATGAGAAGAGTAGGCTACCACGACTCATTAAGTAATACATTTCTTCTAAGCAGATCGAGAAATCACAATGCACATTTAAAACACAACCATGACTCACTTTAACATAATATATATTCATAAGAGAAATACCAAAAACACCAATAGTCCAATCCATTGGTCAATCTCATAAAATGCGTGTCAATGGTCTATTCCATTGATTAATTTCATCAAACCAAACGTCGATAGTCCATTCCATCGACCAAACTCGAATAACATGTCAATAATTCACTTCGTTGACCAACTCTTGCTCAAATGTCTATACATGACCACGCATAACACCCATAACAAGACGACCAAAATTCCCCCCTTGATTAGATTTCCACGGATTATCAATCGGTGGCTCAGCTCACAAGAATATTCTAAACTAAGTATATGCATATACACACACCCATCAAGGTTCATAGAAACATTGAGCATTAACCATCAATCACCAATATTCAATAATCCACCATCAGAATTAGAATTATCTCACAACTCAGGCATTTGATATATGAATATCAATGTGTTCTTCAAAAACCACAAATGTTTCAAGATTCTCTCATAAAAGGTTTCCACAAACCATTTCCAAGCAATCATTCAAACCAAAATCAAAGGATACTTCTCTCTTTCCAAATAACAAAATGGCAGTAAAAACTCGATCATATTTTACATTAAAAAAATGCTATTTATCAACTCATAGCACATATAATCCATAATATTTTTCAAAACATGAGTTTAAAATATAAAGAAAATATAGTGTCACTCATCGGTGCTTACTCAAGCCGACGCCCTCGAATTATTAACAATTAATCAAAAAACAATATCAAAAGATCGCGTAAAAAGATATTCTAATGAACGGCTCGATTATACTACACCTATTTGTTGATAAAACGATACTTACAAGCCAACGAAAAGCTTGCCTCTAGCGGCAACCTATTGTTGTCCGTTAGGCACAACCCACACGCTAAACTTCACCGTGCCATAACTTCCTCCACAAAATTTCGTTTTAAACTATGTTATAGTCCTTAGACAGTTCTCTTGATGCACTATAACAACCCCCACTTAGTCGCCCCAAAACCTCACCAAAATTGGCTAAAATTCAGGCTCAATTTAATTGTAAGGTACTGTTTCTAGAACATGCGTCAAAATTTAAAATTCCGTTTCGGTAAAATCGTAAGTTCAAATCAAGATCTACAAGATATTATAGATTCATAACATCCTAAATTAACATTTCTACAAACATACGGAACTCAATGACTCAAAAATATAATTTTGCCGCACAATCTCCATGAATTTCAACTTTCAAACCCTAATTGTGACAATTCATTCCAATGGACGATTAGCGGCTTCAATCACTTATCGACATTGTAAAACAAAGTTGAGTTGGCTTGATGAGTCATCTAGATCGTGAGTGCACCAAAATTTTCCCCTTTTACTTTGAGCGCACCAAAATTTTCCCCTTTTTCATTTTCTTCTTTATGATTTCTCTTTTTTCTCTCTTCTCTCTTTCTTCTTTCTTTTCCTTGAGTGGGCTCTCTCTCTCTCTCTCTCTCTCTCTCTCTCTCTCTTCCCCCTTAAAAGTGACCGAAGCTCCACTATTCTCCCTTTGTTTCTTTTGACTTTTCTCTTTTTTTCTTCCTTTTGGGCTCACCAGCAGTAGATCTTACATTGAGTGCTCAAGTTACTTGAACTCAAAGGTTGTTAAGCAAAGTTGAACGAGGCTTCCAAAAATTTGCAATAAATTCGATGTTGTTCATGGGCCGAACACCTATTGTCACGCACCGATCCTCGAGTGCGTGCCCATCCCTCGGTAATCAATTAACTTGCAACGTCCTAGGATGCGTTGCCGACCCATTCATTTTAATGCGCATGCGGAAGCGAATAAATAAATCCCCAAACAATAGAAAGATGGGATAGAAAAGCAATGCCACAAATTTCAAAAGCCACAACACACTTTTATATTTATAGAAAACTAAGTTATTCACAAGTCTATAAAAGGTGGAAGAGCTACAAGTCCTCTAAGCATTCGAACCCTCAACCGAAGACTCCGAGGTCTTTGGCTTTAGTGAACTCGGGTCTACCACTACACCACCGGGAGGGTCAGCCGTACCATTGCCAAAAGCAATCTCCAACACTAACATAGGGATCTCAAATTCCAGTAGGGGACCTTCTCTAGGCCCTTCTCGCCTGTGACGATACCACGATCTCTATTGATCGGGTACCATTCGTGATAGTCTCGCATCGGCCCAGACAATGGATCTCACGACTTTGTACACCCAGTCTCCTTGGACCCTAGAAAGAGGAATCAGAAATAACTGTTCAGTAATCTTCTTCAGCTGACCAAAATGCTCAGGGTGGACTGCCATATAAGGACCTAAAAATGTTATCCCACGATAGGGTGAGACGATATCTCAGCAAGTTCACCCCCAAAACTCTGGCTAGGAAGAAAATACGCCTAAAGGCTACCTAAGCACACACGAGATAGATGACTTACATTTACCTCAGCTCCTTCCCGCAAGTCGGTACAATTTATGATCTCAACCAATCCACCCAATTCAGATTGAACCATCGATCAATCAGACAATCAGCTCAATTTGATATCACGATACTATCTATCAAATCAATACCATATATCGATCCTCTGACACCACCACTATTCATAACAGTTGCAATATGTGGTCATAACTCGCTAAAGCTGATATAAATAGATAGATAGCTCACTCATGCTAATAAATATATAGATCGTGTTCACTCAAGCTAATAAAACGATCTTAGCTCACTCAAACTGATATATATATATATATATCGATTGTGCTCACTCAAGCTGATAAAACGATCTTAACTCGCATAAGCCGACGTGTAAAGGGGCTCCCACAAGCTAACAAGCAATATATGGTCTCCCACACTGATAAAACCCCAAGTTAAAAGTACCTAATAATAATAATCGTGTGTAGATACATGGGGCTTGAGCCAAAAACAACATATCTTTCTTTCATAAGATCCTACTAAATATAATAGTCCACAAACACATTTTTGGCGTTGTAAACCGATGCCCGGTATTTTCTAATTAAATACTGAAATTACTCAATTTTGGAATAAATACCCAAAATTCTAATCATCACTCAATTTGCACAAATTAACACTCAATTAAATAAACCAAGCATACCATTACAATCAGCATAAAATTCCAGAACCGGCTATCTTAGTACAATTTCCGAAAATAATAAATAATTAAATAAATACAATTAAATACCATAAATGCAAACTTAGGCCGGAAAAACTAATTAAATACTGAAACGGGCCTAGAAAAATTCCAAACCTATCCAGATAAATAATACAACCTATCTAGTTGCTAATTAAGCCGATCTAACCACCGAACATGTAATAACGAGTAATTAAATTACTAATACGTTCTAACTAACCACATAAACCATACTTAGCCTAAACTAATCAACCTTTAAGCATAATTAACTCTCTAAGCAGAGTTTAATGAGTAAACTCACCGGTTTTGAAATCTGATTAGTCTAAGACGACGGCAAGGCGGAGATGAGTGACAAACTCTAAAGTGACGGCACACTACGAGGTCTGAAAGTGGTCCTAAATGGGCCTCGAAGCCCACGGTGGCTTGCTGGCTTCGGCTTATGTTGATGGGCCATGAGGGCTGCTTGGACGGCTGGCTTGGGCCGAAACGGCAAGGACGGGTGGGCGAGGCTACTGTGGGGTCAAGCGGTGCTCAACGACAAGAGAGCCGATCGGATAGCAACAAAAAGCAAGGTGCAAGTTCGGTTCTATGACCTGGGCACGAACGACGGCTCTGGACCAAGGGATGGTTACGAATGGCGTACAAGCTGGCATGGGCTCGCGGCTGGCGTGCAACTGGCCTAGCTGCTTTAAGTGGTGGTCGACGGCGAGGGAGGGACTGCTGGCTGGTTTCCTCTGCAATTTTGACCTCACAAAACACTCTCTAATGGAGAAAGCAGCTGAGGGAAGAAGATATGGGACAACACAAGCTTGGAGGGGGCCACTTCTCTTCCATTCTATCTCTTTGCCTCCTAGACAAGGCCCCGCATGAATTGGCTGTCTTCCTCAGCCATTTGCAGCTATCAAAGCTTCCCTTAGAAGCCAAGGAAGTGGTCCAAAAGTTGAGGACCAAGGGGGCTACGAATTTGGACTTAATTTCCCACAAATTGGATTCAAATCCTCTCCAATTGTATCCAATTTTGCCCCCATAAATTCAACCAAGGTGTCCTCGACCAAATTGACATTTTTTCTCACCAATAAAACCAACTTGCATCCCAAAAAAGCGATAAAAAAAACGGTCCCCTAAATTTTCCAAGAAAAACGGCCATATTTTAAATTTCTGCCAAAAATCTCGGTTTGCAGAAAAATCTTTGAAGAATGAGTCGACGTTCCTAAAATGAATCGTGACATGACAGAACTTTCAATTTTTGAAATCGGATTCAAATTCGCGGTTAATTTCAATTTGGCGCAATTTTAGCGTGACCTAACCTACTGGGTAGCTTTTAGAATTTGTTGGTGCGATTGACCTATGGTCAATTTATTTCGAGCTATAATGTACATCTTCGATACATTGACGACTCTCCATGGTCGAGAAAATTTTCAAATACGAGCACAGGGTACCAAAACGACAGAAAAATCGCTCTAATACTGATCAATGAGAATTTTACAATCTAGTGGAATCACCCACACTTTAATCACCTATCTCAGTCGAATCGACCTATCTCTGATCTCTAATCAGTTTTTAACTGTGCCGTAATGATCTTTACATATAAGCACGATCAAGTAGTCGATTCTTGATCGAATTATCAGGTCTATTGCATTAAAAGCCCCTAATGGCTACCCCGATAATCTAGTTATCTTGCGAATGATCAACTTAGAAAATAGCATTATAGGCACAGCGATGAAATGCCTCATTTATTTAACTGAAAAACAAAGCCTAGAATTCAAGATGTCACACCTATAGTCATTATTCTTGCCGAAGAAATGTATGTATATATAAGGATCGTGTTATTAGGAAAGTCGCATGTTGTGCATGGCACAGATCAAGTAGAAAATAACTATCTACTCCAATAAAACATAAATCATAAGAAAGATCAGGAGCTAAACCTAAGGCATTGAGATAATGTTATACATGCTAAGATGAATTTACAAAATTGAATTGCCAAGTGAAGTCCTGCACACCTCCAAGAACATCCAAACCCATTAATAGATCTCGTTCAGAGGATCATCATCAAGCTCAATTACATAAGATTCTCATTGTTCAGTACACATGGAGGATCACATACACATTCACTTGCAACCAAACCAAAGAGAAATCAATCATCCATAGGCCCATACCCATTAGAATTAAAGAGGGGGCCATGTACGAGAAGTCAAATCATATATAAATAAATGATCGAATCCTCAAACGCCCTGAAAATGCCTCAATTTAGTCAATTAACATTATTAAATCTCCCTACAAACCACATTGACACTATAAATATTCTATCATTGGTTCGTCTTGCAAAGTTATGGAGACAATTTCGTGAAGAACTATTGTCCAGATACAACCGAACAGTACTTTTGTTGTAACAGTTCACAAGTTCCTGATCTTGTTTAAGAGTTAGCCTAATATTTTATCACGAACATTAATCGCATTAACAAGGTACATAGGGCATAAATCCATAGCCTGCATGTCACTAGACCTAAGAGCCCAAGAGATAAGGTACTTTGTGCTGCAATTGTGCAACTTGATAGTTAAACATGAAGAACTTACCTTTGACCTAAAATCCACATTGTTCAATTGTTTTTTCAAATATTTTGTGTGTTTCACTTGTCTATTTATCTTATTGGTTTTGAGCAAATCCTAAATAATAAAGAGTTGATCGTGCAATGACTACCTTGCTTACATAGTGCCAAGAAGAAACGCATTGATCGTGCTAAAGAGTATGAGTTACAAGGAGTATTTCACAAAGCTAATCAACACTATAAAACAGCAGTTTATATCATGCCTAAGATGGCATATGAGCTAATCAAAGTATGAAAAATACTCCTTGTCATACATTGTGTGGTTAAACTAAGTTAAAGTATAATTTTCTAATGAATTTATCGCATCTTGATTTTTATGGTTGCATGTTGAAGGTCTTAAAGGAGGAGAAGATTTCTTATGTTATTCCCTCTTACAAGGAATTTCTCCCCAAATTTCCCGCATTTGTTGTTTGCCGCATTTCCCCAAATTGCTCGATTCTTGTTCCTCCAAATCAATCGCATTTCCCCTGGCTATTCACATTTATTGTTCATAATAACCCAATTTCCCCAAATTTAATGCATTTATTGCTCATTGCATTTCCCCAAATTCCTTAATTATTGTTCCTCCAAAGAAATGTGGGCAAATCCAGCACTAGACCAGCAAATATGGGCGAATCTAGCGCATGGACCAAAGAAATTTGATCGAATCCAGCATTGAACCAGCAAATTTCAAGCTAGGAATTTTCATGAATTGAGGAATAGATCAGTAATATATTAAAGCACAAAAACAACTTACCAAGTCTAGCCATGGTTGCTTTAGTGCTTTGGAGATATTTGGAAAATGAGGAACGTAGGCATCTTCAAGCAAAAGGCATCAAACCCCAATGTTGTTGTGGAAATATCTCTCATCACTTTGAATAGCTTTAAAAAAATGGAGTTTTTCAACAAACGAAGCTAAAGTCGGAAAGGGTAAAACATCAAACTGTTGGAATTATAAACCTCATTTGCCTAGAATTCTAGGAATTCGCTAATAATTTGAATAGATCCATAGGCTAGGCCTATTAGATAAAATCATTGCGCACGGTCCAATTGGGTCATGGGATCAAGAAGCTTGATGGGAGATTATAACAAGTGATTCTTTCTTTTGAAATTCGAGCCCCTTATCTTGCTCGTTCTCTCTCTTGCTCTCTCTCCATCGACAAATAATGTAATAGAATATGACAGAAGATGACGCAGAAATGCTGAATCTATTAGGTTTCATGACCGGAATGCTTAATGCGACCGTATATTTGGCTGGCTCTTTGCCTTATGTCCGAAGTAGCAAGCCGCCGGAGAAATTGATTATGTTGGCACATATGTCGAGCAAAATTATCCTAGCTTATTAGAAAATCTCATCATGTGGTATTGTCTTCGACTGGCTATTTGCCTTATATTAGAAGTGGAAGCCATGGGAGATGGTAATTATACAGGCAGATATGTTGGAACAAATATTAACTGGCTTATGAGGAAATCTCATACTGGATTTGAGTTTTATGTTCGGTTTTGCACTGATGTTGTTACCATCCTAGTTTATTGCTGTTGATACTTACAATAGTCTCTTTTGATCTAAGTTAATCAAAGATTACTATAGCGACTGATGGAAGATTAAATTTTCAGATGTTGGCCTGACAGGAAATCACACCAGAGTTAACTCTCCTGTTTGCTAACTTTCAAACTGGCTATTCATTTTTCAACTTTTCATTCATTTTGGTTCTGCTTTCAATCAAGTAACTCTGGTGAATGACTGGCGATAGACTCGATGGAAACCTGATTTGACAGCTGGTTTGTATAATTTTAATCTGATTTTATTATCGATTTTATGGCAATATAAGTTCAATTATATTTTATAAAACTGAAGGAAAGTCGAGTGACCACAAAGAAATTTATTTAAAGTTGGGTGAGTTGCAATGCAAAAATATCTACAATGAAAGTCTAATAAGGACACATGTCTTCCGTGTCAATATTACAGTGGTACTAGGTCAAATGTCTGTTGAGATTTTGAACGGCTGGTCAACAGAGTGACCTTGTGGAGAGCAAAACCAAAGTTGTGATCTATGTGCTGAATTTGAAAGTTGAGTGAGATCTATTTGAAAGTCAAAGTTAAATGATGTCTAGTGTAATTTACCCTTGTTCTGCTCTAATGTGTACTGTTTAGTTGGGCTCTGTGTCTGCTACTCTTCCTGATGAAGCAGTGAGATGATATTTGGTTGGTTGCACTTCTACCTTGTGAAGGAAATAGGACTGTAGGTTTCTTGCTATTTCTCTCGTGTTGGTTTCTTTGACCTAGACATGTCTATAGCTTTTATGTTTCCCTTGCACTTCATGCATAGTCAGATGATGCAGTTGACCATGATGGCTACACCAATGATGAACAAAGAGCTGCATTACTTGAATAGAAAAAATAGATTATTGCGCTGGCTTCTTGTGAAGCATCAAGACACAAAACATGGGCTGGAATATCTTACTGAAGAAGATGTGAAGTGTGAACAAAGCAAAATTTCCTCGTAGCTCTATATTTGATGATGATGATGCAGATAAAGAAGTAGATGATGACGAGGATGATGACGACAATGACGAATATGAGGTGGACTGAGAGGAAAGGAAAGAACAAAAAAGGGCAAATCGTCATGTCTGGGGTCATGAATTTTGTTGATTTGATGGGTATTCGGGTCTTGCTTCAGTGTTAGTAAATGCTCATGCTCGTGTTTAGTATTTCTCAAATGCAAAATTTGATTCATTTAATGTGCTTCTGCCATCTACCTGTCGAAAGTAGCCGTAAGGATGAAGGTTTTAGTTCATTTTTGCAGGTTTCTTTTGTCAGTGAGTGGTTTGAAGTACCATATTTAACTAATAACATATACTGAAATGAGAGAGACTATTGCATGACTGCATGTTGGATTTGTGTCTCATGAGCGGGTCAATCTCAAAATCTTCATCTGATTATCAGAACTTCTGAAGTTTGGCATTTCTTCTTTCGATGCCACTTTTGTCTTCGCTTCAGTTCTCATTTAGTATTTAAAGCCAATCCAACCAGAGAGAAGTTTCAACGGCATGACCTATGGTAGATGATAGTTAACAGCTGGTGTGGATCTTGTTCAATGTGACACCCGGAGGAAGAAATTCTAGATCTTTCAAGTGTTACTAACGCATCGCACTCCAGCAATGTTTCGTGAGTGATGCTGCTGAGCTTAGAATGCCATGGTTTTTTGTTAACGAACTTTATGGTGCCTCTGGAATTCTTTCCATTTTAATCCATGAAATTGTAGGAAATTCTGAATGAATACCGTGGATGCAACCGAATTTATTCAATCCCCGCAATTTTGTACTCAACGGAATGCATGGTTTAGCAAATGACAAGAGGAGCAATCAGTTCATGCATTTCTGCCATCTTTTTGTAGTTAATACTTTCACCGAAAGATCTAGACGATTACACTAGGGTTTCTTCATCGAGAGATGACACTCTACTACCTGCACAGACTCTCGGATCACTTCATTTTCCTTCATCAAAATACAATGGTAAATAACATGACCAATGAGAGTAAAATAAGGATAACGTAATTAGTGCAGCAGTCGTGCGACTTCATAGTTAAACTTGAAGAACTAAACTAAAAAGAGCCAAGAGAATTTACAGCAGCCGTACAACTTATCCTGCCATTATAGATTATACTACTTTTGCTACATAGATGGTTTTCCACAATGAATTAACTGCTAAGATGTGCATCTCAGCAACCCCAATATTTCGGCATCCTCAGATTACTTGACACTTCATGAGCAGAATGTGGCATGAGACTCCGAAGTTTTTGGTTTCCCTCCATTTTTTATTACTGGCGATGACAGAATTTTGTTAATATCATATTTAGAAGGAATTGGAAAGCCACATTAGTGTAACGCTTGAATCAATTTTTTCTCTTTCGGTGAATCCAGCAAACAAATCAGCAATCGCATTAGCTAGATTAACAGGACGAAGCCAAATAGGTAGAAGTTCTCTCGAAGACAGGCATCCGCATTTTGAAGCACACCAATGTAGAACTGCTTCATAATCTCTATAATTCCTATATTTGCATGAATTGGTTGAAGCCACATTAGCCAGATCAACTTCAACCAAAAGGAGAAAGGCGATATGATATTTGCAACATAAAGTTCATCTAAGACAGTGAACTGCATTAACCGTTAACTCTCTAAGCATAAGAAAAGAACTAACGACTGGGTTGTCCCATTATCTTCTGCAATATCACTGTCCTCGCCATCCGTATCTCGCGGCTACTCTTATCAGCTTGTGTACTGAGATCCTCGATAGTTTTCATGAAAACTTCCGCCCTTTTCTTGATCTCCAACATTCCAAGCTTCACCGCTTCTTCCTGTTCTTCTCCCAGAGGCAAGTCAGCATTTTGCACGATCGACTCAATCTCAATTTCCAGCTTTTGCACGAGCAACTGAATCGTCTTCAAGTCCTCGATTGAGATATTAGTTCCCCCATACATTATGTCTATCAACACCTTTTTCCCTTTTAGTTCCGTGCGGTAGTTTTTCCACCAAGAATCGCACCACTTGCCGAATGACCCTATTAGAGCTGCCAGAGCATCAGCTAGAGGAGTCACAACAGGTGACGCATGGATCGCGACCGCGACGACCTTGAGGATCGAAGTGGACACGAAGGCGGTCACAAATATGGCATTGGTCACCCTTCTCCAAGTTTCTGCAGATTTAACTTTCTTGTCAAGCTTCTTCATACAAGCCTCCAACTTCGGCAACATCTCTTTCTGCTGCTTAAGCACAGAGTGAAAGACCATCCAGAACTCTTCGGTGAACGGGTCGCCAGCTTCTCTGGATCTCTGGAGCGCCAGCAATGTCCCCACATACCTCTCCCTTTCCACATTCTCTCCTCCCTCTTCCTCAAAGTGCACAAGTGCGTGTCGAATATTCAACTGGCTATCACGGGCCTGCCTCAGGCAATTCTCGAGGGAATTGTAGAAATCTAATAGTTGTAGGCCATTGTTGAAGTAATACTCCACTAAATCGGACAGCTCTTTGTCTTTCCATATGTCTTCTTTGGATGCAAGAAGGATGTTAGCTAGTACACGGTTCATCTCAAGAACGCCAGTGGTCGCCTCTCCTGTAGAGTTCAATGCTAGGGATTGAGCCTCGGCACTAGCAGCTAGTGTCCTAATAACTCTATTAGCTTGATCATGCAAGGTCTTGTCAAAATCTTGCAAGCTCCGGTCGGCTCTACAGGCGTCTTCATAAGAGGTCAGGTGAGATTGGTATCCAGGATTTCTGTTTTCCAATGATGAAGAGTCTTTACTAAACATCCCACCCATTGTTTGCGTCCAAAAATGTGAAAAATGGGGATTGCCCAAAAGCTCCAAAACCAAACCCTTCTTGAAGTTTTGCTAAGCAAGCACGGTGCTTGAATTATATCTATGAATGGTAGGCTACGGTGGAAAATTGCCCCAAAATATCAGCGCTCAGATTTACCAGAAAAAAATGTAGGACTAACAGACTCAGCACAGATCAGCTAAAGCCCCTTCTCATTTTTGCTCTTCTTTTCGTGATCTTACCTCAGTTTCAGCTGATGCCGCAAAGAAAGGACCAAACCAAAGCTCGATCACCGTGCAGACACCGAGAGTCAACTGCAGCAGAAACTGAGATCTACTTCAAGAAAAACAAGAAAAGGGGGACGTGGAATTATGGAAGGAACAGAGAAGTTGGCCGTGCTTCAAAAGGCTGATCTTGAGGCGGCTTGATCGGAGAATTGAAGGCTGCGAGGGGGGCTTGGGAAGAGGAAAGGTCCAGGAAATGGGAGGCGGAGCAATGCGGTCGGCAGTGACCTCAAGATCAGTCTTCCAAGCGAGGAGGTTGACTTTTTTTCTTTTTTCTTTTTTGAGCAAACGAGGAGGTTGACTTGACTCTCCCATTTTTTATATCTCCTCTGTTCCTGGTCTTTGTTTTCAGTAGTTTCACACGCCAATCCAACCAAAGAATGGCCACAACAATTGCGGTGTCCTTTTCGTACACCAGATTTTTCTTTTTCTTGCGCGTGGGCCCGGCCCGGCCCTTTTTACCGCCTTCCTTCCTCTCCTCCACGTTCGCTGCAAGAGCAGCGGCGCTCGTCCAAGACAGTGGGCATGATGCAGAGCAGAACAGAGCAGAGCAGAGCGGCCAGCGGGGTTCGGTGCTCGGGATCCGGCCGACCGCGGCAGGCTGGCGGTGGTGGAGGCCATGCGCGGCTGCCTGCCGGAGGCCATTGAAAGGGGGCCGAGAGAGTGAGAGAGGGACGGAGAGTGAAACCAGAGAGCAAGCGAGCGAGCCTCGCCGGCAGCTCGACCATGCCCTAGTCCCTGCCGACGACCCCTGGCCGACGCCCTCAAGCCCGCTTCACCCAGGTCCGACCTCTCTCGGTACCTGCTTTCTGGCGTTTCCGATGACTTACTCCATTCTTTTTTCCCGTTCTAGTATTTATAGCTATAGATTTAGTAGTACTTGCAGCTCACGGGCAGCATGCGGGTCATCCACTAGTTAGATTCGATGGAATAACTTTTCTTGACGGTCTAGAAGATAAGTTCAGCTGAAGAGGGGTTTTGGGGGGGAGGAGAGAGAGAGAAAAGGATGTCTCTATATGACCGTGCGCTTTTGCTGAAGCCTCGTGTGGAGAAGGAAGCAACTGATGGAAGATTTAATTTTGCAATGTTGGTCCGGCAGGAAAATCACACCAGAGTTCGCTCTACTGTTTACTTACTTTCGAACTGGCTATTCATTTTCAACTTTTCATTCACTCTGGTTTTGCTTTCAATCGAATAACTTTGGTGATTGACCGGCGAAGAACTCATTGGAAACCTGATTCGACGGCTGGTTTTTATAATTTTAATCCGATTTTAATATTGATTTTTCTTGGCAGTATAAGTTCAATAATATTTTACAATACCAAAGGAAAGTCGAGTGACCAAAATGAAATTTATTTAAAATTGTGTGAGTTGCAATGCAAAATTATCTACAATGAAAGTCTAATAAAGACACGTTCCTTCTGTGTCAATATTACAATAATACTAAGTCAAATTTCTAATGAGATTTTGAACGGCTGGTCAGCAGAGTGACCTTATGGAGAACAAAACCAAAGTTGAGTGATCTATATGCTGAACTTGAAAGTTGAGTGATCTATTTGAAAGTAAAAAGTTGAGTGATGTATAGTTTAATTTACCCTTGTACTGTTTGGATGGGCTCTCTATCTGCTAATCTTCCTGATGAAGCAGTGAGATGATATTTGGTTGGTGGCACTTCTACCTTGTGAAGGAAACAGGATTGTAGGTTTCTTGCTATTTCTCTCGTGTTGCTTTCTTTGATCTAGACATATATAGAGCTTTTATGTTTCCCTTGCACTTCAGGCAGGGTCAGATGATGCAGTTGACCATGATGGCTATGCCAATGATGAACAAAGAGCTGCATTACTTGAATAGGGAAGATGGATTATTGCGCTGGCTTCTTGTGAAGCATCGAGACACAAACTATGGGCTGGAATTTCTTACTGAAGAAGATGAGAAGCGTGAACGGAGCAGATTTCCTCGTAGTTCTCTATTTGATGATGAGGATGCAGATAAAGATGTAGATGATGATGAGGATGATGACGACGACGACGAATATGAGGTGGACCGAGAGAAAAGGAAAGAAGAATAAAGAGCAAATTGTCATGCCTAAGGTTGTGAATTTTGTTGATTTGATGGGTATTCAGCTCTTGCTTCAGTGTTAGCAAGAGCTCATACTCGTGTTTAGTATCTATCAAATGCAAAATGTGATTCATTTTTTGTGATTCTGCCATCTACCTGTTGAAATTGGCTGTGAGAATGAAGGTTTTAGTTCATTTTTGCAGGTTTCTTTTGTCAGTGAGTGGTTTGAAGTACCATACTTTAACTAATAACATATACAGAAATGAGAGAGACTATTACATGACTGCATCTTGAATTTGTGTCTCGTGAGCGGGTCAATCTTGAGATCTTCATCTCATTATCAGAACTTCTGAAGTTTGGCATTTCTTGTTTCGATGCCACTTTTGTCTTCTCTTCAGTTCTCGTTTAATATGTAAAGCCAATCCAATCACAGAGCAGTTTCAACAGCATGACCTGTGGCAGATAATAATTAACAGCTGGTGCGGATATTGTTCAATGTGACACCCGGAGGAAGAAATTCTAGATCTTTCAAGTGTTACTAACGCATCGCACTCCAGCAATGTTTCGTGAGTGATGCTGCTGAGCTTAGAATGCCATGGTTTTTTGTTAACGAACTTTATGGTGCCTCTGGAATTCTTTCCATTTTAATCCATGAAATTGTAGGAAATTCTGAATGAATACCACAGATGCAACTGAATTTATTCAGTCCCCACAATTTTTGTACTCAACGGAATGCATGGTTTAGCAAATGACAAGAGGAGCAATCAGTTCATGCATTTCTGCCATCTTTTTGTAGTTAATACTTTCACCGAAAGATCTAGACGATTACGCTAGGGTTTCTTCATCGAGAGATGACACTCTACTACCTGCACAGACTCTCGGATCACTTCATTTTCCTTCATCAAAATACAATGGTAAATAACATGACCAATGAGAGTAAAATAAGGATAACGTAATTAGTGCAGCAGTCTTGCGACTTCATAGTTAAACTTGAAGAACTAAACTAAAAAGAGCCAAGAGAATTTACAGCAGCCGTACAACTTATCCTGCCATTATAGATTATACTACTTTTGCTACATAGATGGTTTTCCACAATGAATTAACTGCTAAGATGTGCATCTCAGCAACCCCAATATTTTGGCATCCTCAGATTACTTGACACTTCATGAGCAGAATGTGGCATGAGACTCCGAAGTTTTTGGTTTCCCTCCATTTTTTATTACTGGTGATGACAGAATTTTGTTAATATGTCATATTTAGAAGGAATTGGAAAGCCACATTACTGTAATGCTTGAATCAATTTTTTCTCTTTCAATGAATCGAGCAAACAAATCAGCACTCGCATAGCTAGATTAACAGGACGAAGCCAAATAGGTAAAAGTTCTCTCGAAGACAGGCATCCGCATTTTGAAGCACACCAATGTAGAACTGCTTCATAATCTCTATATATTTGCATGAATTGGTTGAAGCCACATTAGCCAGATCAACTTCAACCAAAAGGAGAAAGGCGAGATGATATCTGCAACATAAAGTTCATCTAAGACAGTGAACTGCATTAACCGTTAACTTTCTAAGCATTAGAAAAGAACTAACGACTGGACTGTCCCATTATCTTCTGCAATATCACTGTCCTCGCCATCCGTATCTCGCGGCTACTCTTATCAGCTTGTGTACCAAGATCGTCGATAGTTTTCATGAAAACTTCCGCCCTTTTCTTGATCTCCAACATCCCAAGCTTCACCGCTTCTTCCTGTTCTTCTCCAAGAGCGAAGTCAGCCTTTTGTACGATCGACTCAATCTCAATTTCCAGCTTACCCACAAGCGACCGAATCGTCTTCAAGTCCTCAATCGAGATCTTAGTTCCCTCATTCATTAGGTCTACCAACAACTTTTTCCCTTTTAGTTCCCTTCGGTAGTTTTTCCACCAAGAATCGCACCACTTGCCGACTGTCCCTATTGGAGCTGCAAGAGCAGCAGCTAGAGCTATCACAACAGGTGGTGCAGCGATCGCGACCGCGACGACCGAGAGGATCAAAGTGGACACGAAGGCGGTCATAAATATGGCATTGGTCACCCTTCTCCAAGTTTGTGCCGATTTAACTTTCTTGTCAAGCTTCTTCTTACAAGCCTCCAACTTCACCAACATCTCTTCCTGCTGCTTAAGCACAGAGTAAAGGAGCTTCGAGAACTCTTCCGTGAATGGGTCGCCCGCTTCTCTGAATCTCTGGAGCTCCAGCAATGTCCTGACATACCTCTCCCCTCCCACATTCTCTCTCTCTCTTCCTCAAAGTGCACAAGTGCGAGTCGAATACTGGACTGGCTATCACGGGCCCGCCTCAGGCAATTCTCAAGGGAATTGAAGAAATCTAATATTCGTAGGCCATGGTTGAAGTAATACTCCACTAAATTGGACAGCTCTTTGTCTTTCCATATGTCTTCTTTGGATGCAAGAATGATGTTGGCTAGCGCACGGTTCATCTCAAGAACGCCAGTGGTCGTCTCTCCGATAGAGTTCAATGCTAGGGATTGAGCCTCAGCACTACCTGCTAGTGTCCTAATTACTCTATCAGCTTGGTCATGCAAGGTCCTGTCAAAATCTTGCAAGCTCCGGTCGGCTCTACAGGCGGCTTCATAAGAGTTCAGTTGAGACTGGTATCTAGGATTGCTGTCTTCCATTGATGAAGAGTCTACTTCCTTCTTCTTACTCCACACCCCACCCATTTTTGGGTCCAAAAATGGGAAATATAGGGATTGCCCAAAAACTCCAAAACCAAACCCTTCTTCAAGTTTTGCTAAGCAAGCACAGTCCTTGAATTATATCTATGAATGGTGGGCTACAGTGGGAAATTGCCCAAAATATCTGTGCTCAGATCTACCAGAAAAAAAAAAAAAAAAAAAGGCAGGACTCACAGACTACTCACAGATCAGCTAAACCCCCTTCTCTCTTTTGCTCCCTTATGTGATCTTACCTCAGTTTCAGCTGACACCACAAAGAACAGATCATCTGGTTTCCACTTCAACTCCTCCAAAGGACCAAACCAGGCTCAATCACCGTGCAGATGCCAAGAGTCAACCGCAGAAACTGAGATCTACTTTAAGAAAAACAAGAAAAGGGGGGGCGTGGAACTATGGAAAGGAACAGAGAAGTTGGGAGTGCTTCAAGAGGCTGATCTTGAGGCGGCTCGATCGGAGGATTGAAGGCTGCGAGGGGGGCCTGGGAAGAGGAAAGGTCCAGGAAATGGGAGGCGGAGCAATGCGGCCGGCAGTGACCTCAAGAATAGTCTACCAAGCGAGAAGGTTGACTGACTCTTGCCATTTTCTTTTATATGTCCCTCTGTTCCTGGCCTTTGTTTTCAGTACTTTCATCTACCAATCCAACCAAAGAATGGCCACAATTATTGCGGTATCCTTTTCGGACACCAGATTTTCCTTTTTTATTTCTTGGAATTGGATTTTATGAAATACGAAATGATATATATATCATATTTTCATTATGTATTTAAATGATTACGTTATAATTAAAATCGAGTGGTTATCATTTTTTGATGGCCTGGAAAGTGATAGCCAATCTGTTGGCCGGGGAAAATTGGCAATGGTGGTTGGTGACGTTAGCTTGGCAACACCAAAGGTACATTGGCTTCGTTTGTACTGGAGGAAGAAAATGAACCTGCTGGAAAATATCTTTGAAAAACATTAACTTCTAAGGAAGAGGATTCCATTTTCTCTATATTTTGTCGTATTTTACACACAATATATGGAAACCATTCAGCGGCGTTTGTTACAAGAGAAATATGAAACACACATTTGAAGAAAAAAAAAAATCTCAACAACAAACCTAAGTCTTGAGTCCCGGTCCTTGCCTAAGGGGACTTTGCCAGGTCGTCGATCTGGGGTGGGGGCAGGATCCTCAAGCACAAGAGCTGCGTTGGGCCCATCGAGGTCCCTTAACAAACATCGAGGGACCTCGGCTTAGATGTCAAGATTTTAGGACTAAGCATTGGGATTTAGTTCTATTTTCAAAAATGAGTTTCGATTTTTTTATAAAAGAAAATTATTTTTCTAATTTAAGTATAGATTTTTCATTAGTTTGTTTAAATTCAAACGCTAGCAAATGAGAAAAAGGTTTCCTACCATTAATTTCTTTTTTTGCAAAAAACAAAAAAGGAATTTTAAGGGTTAACAAAAAGGTAGCACGTTAAATTAATTTTGACTCGCTCCTACACAGAATCCATTTAAATCATACATTTTATATGTTGGGTTGGTAGCATAGGATAATCTGCAACGAAAACATTTTCGTCCAAATAATTCACAAAATAGTAAACATTTGACATCACTATCAGAAGCCGACTAAAAAGAAAAATCGCTCCTAGAAAAGTTCTGCTCGTAGTTTTGGACGTGATGAAATAGAGAGAAACGTACTCCATTGCGTCACCTTGTGCTACAGTATTTACTATTTAGGTCCATTCTCGTCGGCATAATGATAAAAATATTGGCACTTTTCAACAAGTGGACAGCTTCCTTTACAGCAAAACCCCGTCGTCTTCCGTCGACAAACATCGGGTTCCTGCCGGGTCAATTTCTAGAGTCCTAGAGACTTCGAAGATTTGAGTTTTTCTGTCGTTTGATTCGAGATCGACCGCAAAGGCACTCGACTGTTATCTCTGCAGAGAAAGGAATCAGGGTTACTTACGCTTCAATTAATAAATTAGATATAGTACTCATTTCTCCAATATTTTCGCATTAATTTGTTTTCTCTGAAATTTTAGACTCGAAATTTCCCAGCGTACAAATGGATGTGAAATTAAAAAGCAACATAATAGACCATACGGTAAACTAAAGAGAAAATTTCCAAAAAAATGGTCTTAAACAATTTGTACTTGTGCCAATTTAATCATAAATCTTTTAATTTTATTAAACTATCTTTATATTTCATTGTCATTCTCTTCCCTCCTTTAAAATAAGTCGGACCCCTTCTATTATTATTTTTATTATAATGTTTTGACAAAGAGAAGCAACAAAGTCGTTGTAGTATAGTGGTGAGTATTCCCGCCTGTCACGCGGGTGACCCGGGTTCGATCCCCGGCAACGGCGCTCCTTTTTTTGGCCTTTTCTTGATTTTCTTTGGCTTTTTTCTTGATTTTCTTTGGCTTTTTCTTGATTTTCTTTGGCTTTGTTCCATTGCCCTTTTCTGAACCTTCTAGATCATGATATATGAGATAATTGATATTTGAAGATCAGATTTTTTTGGCCTTTTCTTGATTTTCTTTGGCTTTTTTCTTGATTTTCTTTGGCTTTTTCTTGATTTTCTTTGGCTTTGTTCCATTGCCCTTTTCTGAACCTTCTAGATCATGATATATGAGATAATTGATATTTGAAGATCAGATCTGTTCTGTTCTCACCTCAGTTACTATTCATATTGAAACCAGGTCTTTTTTTTCTTCTTTTTTTTCCCTAAGGGCACATTAATATCAAGCTGTTGTTTTGTTTTGGCTTCTTTTTTTTCGGGCAGAAAGGAGCTTGAGTTGTTTCATATTTTTGTTAAATGTTTACTTTTACTTTGCAATTTGACTCTCATTTGGCTCAAGCTTGAGTTGTTAAAGGATCAAGTCGACCTAATTTGTTACTCAACCTCAATTCGGCTAGTTAGCTTACTTGAGTCGCATGCTCTTAAGCTTGAGCTTGACCGATTTGTGCTCAAGTTACTTGAACTCAAAGATGATCGAGCGAGTTTCAAATAAGGCATCAAATGAATGGTGAGAAATTTGATGCTACATATCGAACCAGATACCTATGGTTATTATTCTTGCTAGAGAAATGTTTACATAGACAAGGATCACGTTATCACCAAAGTCTTGTGTGGAAAATAACTATATGTTGAAATCATAAGAATAGCCCAAGAATTGAACCTAAAGTGTTGGAATAGTGTTAAGCATGCTAAGACAGAACTACAAAATCGATATATTGAGTGACGCCTAACATTTGAACCCATTTGCAAATTTCGTTCAAAGGTATCATCATCTAGCTCCCATACATAAGATTATTCTTGTTCATTATACATGGAGGATCCACAAAGACACATTTACTTGTAATTGAACCAAAGAGAAATCGGTCATTTGTAGGCCCATCTCAGTATAGTCAATTAACATTACTAAATCTCCTTGCAAATTGCGATGACAAGCCAAATATTCAATTCTTGGTTCATTTTAAAAAGTTACGGAGATAGTTTCTTGAAAAAAGTTACAGAGATATTCAATTCAGTTGTGTTTGATACAACTGAATAGTCCTATTATTACAACAGCTCACAGGTTCCAAGTCCCGCTTAAGAGGTAGCTTGAGAGTTTATCGCAAACATCAATCGCATCAAAAAAGTACATAGGACATAAATTCATAGCTCGCACGTCACTAGACTTGTTAAAGCCTGAGGGAAGAACCCAAAAAAAGCTGAAAACAGGAGTTCAAGACTTCATGTAAAGATCGACGCCGGGCACACGGTGTACAGGAGAAACTGATTTCTGGGCAATGGGAATGAAAAAATTGCCCAGAAACACAGAGCCGGTGAAGAACGTGCCAAACGAGGTCGTCCAAAGCTTCACATCACGTGTATCTGTCAAGTATGGAAACTAGGACATGTCGACAAGACCAGAAAAGGTACATAAACAAACTATATATAGTATCTCGGACCGGATCCAACAGCAACAATGAGCTATCCTCCGCAAAGTTCTAGGAACGGGATTCCTGCTAAAACCCACGGCTATCTTTTTAGAACAAATTAGTTTTATGCCTTTAACCCAAGTCAACGAAGTATACGCTCCAATGGTCAAACTGAAGAAGTTGTGGCCCTGGAAACTTGCTGCCAGAATAAGCAGTACGCTCTAACTTTCACCGTAATCACCGAAGTCACCGAGTAAACAGGCAACCGCAAAAGAGGATTCACGAGATACCAGCATTCACGGTTTCGAAAGTTCACTATGTATCACTCTCTCTCGTGTAAATCAAGGGATTGGGTTTGGGAAAGACTAGCAGTAAGCCAGAGAGCGATATCGCGAGACGTGATGTTTGCTGGACATTTGAGACGAACTTACCACCCAGAATCTTCTTGTCCTCTATATCATGAGTTCCCAGCTAGATCTACTGTAAAGGATAACCCAAAACCTCCCTGAACAATCAATGGAGCTAGGAGATGTACATGCCACAGAGCTCCGCATCTCAGTTCGTAATGTCCTGTCGAACGATCACTACGGCGTTTTAATCCCAAAGTTGAGCTAATTGGGCCAAGTCTACTGTTGAAAACGGGGAGAATTACCAAAAAAGTCCTAAACCTATTGCAATTGTGCCAATTCAGTCCTAAACTTTTTTTTTTTGCCAATTTAGTCCTAAACCTTTTATAAATGTGCCAATTCAGTCCTTCCGGCCAAAATTGGCCGGCCGGAGCTGACGTGGACGCCGGCCGGAGACAGCTGGCCGGCGAACCAATTTTTAAATAATTTTTTAATTTTTTTTCGATTTTTTTAATTTTTTTCGATTTTTTTTTTCGATTTTTTTTTTTTTGATTTTTTACCTCCTTCCTCTCGCCGGCGGGCGCGAGAGGCGAGGGCGGCGAGGCTCGCCCGCCGGCCACGGCGAAGGCGAGCCTCGCCCGACGGCGAGGGCCGCGTCGCCCGGCCCAAGGCGAGGCTCGGCCTCGCCCAACCATGGCGAGGCAAGCCTCGCGATCTCGGTTACGGGCCTTGCTAGTGGCACGGCGAGGCCGCCGTCGCCAGATCTCGGCGAGGCTCGCTCGCCTTGGCCGGGCGACGGCCGCCTCGCCGTCGCCGGGCGAGGTTCGCCTCGCTTGCCACGCGGCGAAGGCGAGGCCGCCGTCGCGCATCCGGCGAGGCTCGACCTCGCCATGGCCGGGCGAGGCCTCGCCGCCTTGGCCGGGCGACGGCGAGGCCGCTGCCGCAGACTCGGGCGAGGCTCGACCTCGCCATGGCCGGGCGAGGCCTCGCCGCCGCCGGGCAAGGCTCGCCCGCTCGCCACCGGCGAAGGCGAGCCTCGCCCGGCCGACCGCGAGGCCGCCGTCGCAGATCCGGCGAGGCTCGACCTCGCCATGGCCGGGCGAGGCCGAGCGCTTACCGGGCGACGGCGGCTCGCCGCCAGCCGGGCGAGGCTCGCTTCGCCGAAAGTTCACTCGACGGGGCGATCACCCTCTCTCGTGTAAATCAAGGATTGGGTTTGGGAAAGACTAGGCAGTAAGCCAGAGAGGAAGAAGAAGGAGGTAAAAATAAAAATTCGAAAAAAAATTTAAAAATCGAAAAAAATTAAAAATTATTAAAAATTGGTTTTCCCAGCTAGATCTACTGTAAAGGATCCACAAAACCTCCCTGAACAATCAAGGACTAAATTTGCATATTTATAAAAGGTTTAGCACTAAATTAGCAAAAAAAAAAAGTTTAGAACGAATTGGCACAATTGCAATAGGTTTTGAGCTTTTTGGTAAGTCTCCTGTTGAAAACGTACCAACTTTCAAATAACAGGCTTCTTCTGTTTTATCTTTAAGATGCTTTGTTTATGTTATTATTGATTGGACAAGAATGATGGATGACTGACCAAGGCCCATTCGTGACAAAGGCTGAAGTTTAGGTTATGTTAAATATTGTGTTGAATTGTGATTTTAAATTGTCTATAAATTAAGTTTTAAAATATTAAAATTCTAGATGACTTCGTTTTCTTTTTAACAAGTGTACTAAAAGTTTTAAATCTTATTTACAAAATATAAACCAATTTTAAATCTTTCAATTGATTTAATTAAATCCTAATTTTTTTTTTAACCCGTATCACTCGATATCTTCATAATATACAAATCTTGATATGTAAATTTATATTAATATTTTCATTGCTTATAGAAATCTATATAATGTTTTAAGCTCTATGAGAAATTAAAAAGTGGAGTTTATTTCGTTTTTGAAGTGCTAAACAAACATACACGTAGAACAAGCCAAATCTAGGCAAGGGCCGATGACGTTTGCTTGGATTTGGGCAAGGGCTTGCAAAGAAAAAGATAAAATGTGTTTCAATTTTTCATCATATTAAAGAATTAAATTAAATTTTTAAGCATTAAAGCCCTAAATGACTTTTTAGCTATAAAACTCAACATAACTTGAAAGATGATAGTGACATGTTTTCTTAAATTTGAGATGTTTGATAGTAACAAGTCATTTTCTTACATTTACCCAAATACAAGTAATGAAAGCAAAGTGTACAAGTCATTCTAAGATTTTAGGGTGTGTCTTATTCGTGCAAAATTTTATAATGAAGGAAAATATTTTTTTAATGAAAATCATTTTTAAGGAATGACTAGTTTTTAGTGGTTTGTTAAGGTACTTGAAAGTGAGATGGAAAACATTTTCAATGTTTAGATTTTACTTTCAAAGATTGTTCTCTCCATTATAGCCAACGCAAGCTCTAACATCCAAAGCTAGACTGGCTGTTGAGAATTCTATGGTATCTTTAATCGTCTCTTAGAAAAGGCATTTGATATGCCTCTAATAAGCTAGCCATTGGTACTTTGCATCTTCACAGAATTCAATTTCACTGGCGTTTATTAAATCTATCTCGAACGATTTTGACACCAAGCACATAGCTAGCTTCACCCATCTCCGTCACTGCGAAGTACACCTTTCCCATCCCCATTCAAGTATCACCCAATAGTGGATTGGAGCTTAGCCCAATTCTTCACCTTTGAAGGTAGGTTCACGCCCATGAATGGAATTATATTTTGTTCCCATTGTACGATATTGAGATTATATCAAAATCCTTATTTATGACATTACTAATGTATGAAGTATAGACTTTAAGTTATATTGTTATCAAAATAAAGCAACCTAAAGAAAGGATGTCAAAAAATGAAAACAAATGCAATAACTAGCGAACTTAATTTCTTAGTGATCATAAAACTTCACCTGAGAAAGGTTTTCTATTTTGTGTGAGTGTTTGTGGAAAAGGAGCTAAAGGAAGTGATTTCTTTCTTTTAGGATGGCGAAATTATTTTCTTCAACTCTACCTACGGTTGTTTTCTTTGATGTGAAATCTTTTTAGTAAAATATCTACTTTCAGCGAATCAATTGAGAAATAATTTCACGAAAATCATTTTCGTAAAAACAAAAACACCCGTACCTGCAAACTTGCAATTTTTCATGTTTATGATCTAACATAGAATTTACAATTGGCTATGACTATATATTTTTAGTATTGAAAAATTCTCAAAATTTTGATATTTTCATATAGAATCACCCAATATATCTTTTTGGAAAATAGAAAAGTTTTGAGCTAACATTGGCCGAGCACATTCTACAAGTATAAAACTAGATAAATATTTGGAATTTAGTGCCTAATTTATCACACTATCGAAAAGTAAAAAGCTAAGCACGGGTCCAAGGTAGATAATTAGGAATGACATTGTGCGATCCAGTCCCAGGATAAAGGCATTGAACCGGACTGGCATACCAACCCTAGATCGAACCCGTTTTATTTTCAAATGGTTAGAATTACATGTTATTTTATGCGTTCATCTTTCAACAGTTGTTGCTTTGTCAAGTGGAGATTTTTGTTGTTACTTTAGCTTTCATTTTGCTTGATCAAGGAATGAGCTGAATGATTCCCTATTGCTTTATATTTCTGTTTGGATTTACCAATGTTTTACTTTTTCCCATTTTGATGCTAAATATTGTGTCTTAATGAATATGTAATTTAAAAGAGTAAGTTCATCCTTTCAAAAATAAATAACAATGAAAAATAAGAAGAAGACTCAGCCAATTCCCTTACACTGATCTAGATCAAATCAAATTAGAAGTAGTTCCAAACTCTACGGGGTTGATTTCAAGTTCCAAAATCTGATAATAGACCTTGTATAGATAGATTTCATGTTCCAAGGTTGGATTAATCCAGCTCTGAACCCGTTCATCCATACTTGTCAAGTTTAAATATGAATGCAAACCAATTATTCTCTTCCCCACTTTGATATGTAATTTCAAATCAATAATTTTTTGTGATAATTTCAAGTCACGAGTTTCATGATCCTTTAAACGTCGTTTCATGATCCTTTCAACATCCATCATTTCTTTTCATGCCCCTCCAATCAAATTAAACACAAGGACGGGTCTTCATCGAAAGTTTCTCGAGAACGGGCATGGAGGTCGCTGTTGAGTGGTGAGCCGGCGGTTCGATCCCCGGCAACCGCGTCTCTTTCACTCTTTCGTTTTCAGTTTTCTTTGTTTGCTCTGGTTTCTTTCACTCCATTGCCTTTTTTATTTCCATTCGGACAGCACACCTTCCAGATCTTGATATCTCAGATTATTAACATTTGAATAACCCTTTTGTTCCTCATCTCATCTCATGCACTATTCATATTATAATCTCGTGTGGATCGTGCGATACATATTTTAATCTGGTTTGGATCGTTGCAATTATTGGTGGACATAAAAAGCATATCTTATCTTGGCGGAAAGGTGCATGAGTTCTTTAATTTGTGTTTAGAGTTCACTTTTACTTTATATCGTGCTGGTTTTTTTCCTGTTTTTCTAGAGTTTGAAACTTGACTTGCATTTGATGCCATACGCTGAAGTACCGGCGCAATAGCATCAAGTTGTGGCGACCTAGTTTGCAACTCAAGATTGTGCTTTCCAAGTTTGAGCTCAAACCCAAGCCATAGCTCGACCCAATTAAGTACTCGAGCTGCTCGAACATTGAAAACGATCGTGCTGATCTCTAATAATTTGTGAATCGAGCTCAAGTAACTGGCAGGGAATATGGGGTTGTGCGTCCACCAAATGCGGAATGACTTATAATCTCTTGCGGGAGAGACGTTTGCATAGGCAGGGATCAGCTCCTCGTGCTCTCCCAAAAAGTGAGATGGTTCGCCCCGATCAATCAGAAAATGACCGACTCTAATTTGATCAAACAGCTGTCATATGAACCTTTCGGTAATAAACCTAGATATGTCAAGATACACTTTGAAAAATTGCAATTCCAAGTGAAGTCGCACGTACTAGAAGAACAGCCGAATCTATTCTAGGATTTTGTACTGAGTATCAACTGGCACTATATATAGTAGATCCTGCTTGTGCAGTATGCACAGGGGATCCACAAAAAAGACACATTTACTAGGAACTCAACAAATGGGAAATCGCCAATTCATAGCACGATCCAGGTTTAGTTAATCGGTTCCACATAAAAAGCTCGAGCGAACTGCATAATCGCTCCAAAGATGCTATAATGAGTTTATCTGGGAGATCAATAATTAAAAGTTTCATAAAGAATTACTATGCCTGAGGACCAAACAGTTCTTCAGCTTCAACAGTACACAAGTTCCCACCTTACTAATAGGGCAGCAAGAGAGTTATACCATTAATCACATCAACAATCAAGACCAGGTATAATTTCACATCCAGAATGTCTCAGACTTGTTAAAGCCTTGAGAGAAAGAACAGGAAGGATGATGCTCTAGATGCCGAAAACATAGTGTGGGGGTTTGCCAGAGAGATCATGCATTGCAAAATCACGAAACTGGTTTCTGTAATTCTTAGTCTGCAAAGGGCAAACAGCCTTGGCAATGGAAGCAAGAACTATGTAACCCAGAAAGTCCTCACAGAGCCGAAGATGAAAATGCAAAACATGGTCATCTGAAGCTTCAGATCACATTAATCTCACGTGTGGAAACTACGAGCTATTGACTGATGGTAAATAAGAAAAAATCAATTTACGATATGCAACAATGACAGTACTAAAAACGACTGGATGGGAATGTGCTACATTCTTCTGAGATCAAATTACACGATATAACATTGACAGCATTAAAGTTTCCTTTGTATCATTTCCTCCAGAGAAAAATCAGGGGTTTGGGTTTCGGAATGACTAGTGATAAGACCTCAAGCAACACTGAGAAGTGACTGCTGGACACTTAATATAAATCCACCACCCATTAGTATCATGTCCTCTAATTCATGAGTTCCCAGCAAGTTCTACTGTAAATGATAACCCAAAACCTCCCTGAACAATTAATCCTACCTTTTATGGAACAATTAGTTCTGCCTGTTAGCAATGTAATCTGCCAAAGCAATCAATGGAGCTGCCTTCGCTATATCAAATCCAAATAGCTGTTCTTGAGCATCTTTGTTCAGTTTGTTGGCCAACTCCCTAGATTTTTCAATGCCCATTAGCTTTGGATACGTAACTTTGTCAGCCACCAAATCCTTGCCAGCCGTTTTACCCAGTTCTTGAGAAGACTGGGTCAGATCCAGAATATCATCCACCACTTGAAATAACAACCCAATACACCTTGCAAAACTCCGCAACTTCTCAACTTCTTCATTAGACCCACCTCCCATAATTGCCCCAAGAACAACAGACGCTTCGAGCAACGCCGCAGTCTTGTGGAGATGAATAAACTCAAGGTGCTCCAATCCTACATTAGCGATTCCTTCAGAACTTATATCCACCACTTGGCCAGCAACGAGGCCTTCTGCTCCAATAGACCTCGCCAATTCAAAGATTGCTCTGACTATCCTTGTGGGCGAAACCCCCTTGGTTTCTACCGCAATATGCTCAAATGCATATGCCAGTAGGGCGTCTCCAGCCAAAACAGCAACATCTTCACCATAAACCTGCAAGAATAAGTTACATAACAGTAAGCTTCAAAGTTTAAGTTTTAACGAAACTTGCATGTCACTCCCAATAAAGCATAGTAAGTTTACTAGCACATTCATATTAGCCAACAAGCAGAAATTCAACTGGACTGATTCTCCAATCTCACTATTATTCATAATTCTAATTTCGCTGGTGAAACCAACTTCATGAGCTTGTACTATATGAAATCCACATATCCAATGGCTATCACTACTACATGAATCAACCATCAAGAAAAGTATGATCATGTTACTAATCTCAACATACACAAGTTGCAGAAAAGCGGCCAACATAAACCCCCACCTCCTGGGACAACACTTTGCAATAACGAAGCAAAGATCCACCTCGATTTCGCCAAATATAAGCACAATTAACATCCCACCAAGCATCAAATCATTATAAACAAGCGAGCAAACTAGGCACAGGACCTTGTGGTTGGTGGGCTTTCCGCGGCGCAAGTCGTCGTTGTCCATACAGGGAAGGTCATCGTGAATCAGAGACATGGTGTGGATCATCTCGACAGCGCAAGCCGACGGCATGGCCATCGACTCCTGCCCTCCCACGAGCTCGCACGCCGCTATGCACAGCACCGGGCGGACCCTCTTCCCGCCGGCGAGCAACGAATACCTCATGGCCTCATGAATCTTCAGCGGCGGCCGGAGCAAGACCGAGGAGTCGAGCGCCGCGTTCACGGAGCACCCCTTCTCGAGCATGTACTCCTTGAAATTGAACGGGGGCCGCCCTTCTTTGTCCTCGGTGGTGGCCTCCTCTTCCTTGGTGAGGATCGCGGAGACGGAGAAGCGCAATCTGGGGGAGGAACAAGAAATGGGTCTGGCGGGTCTCGGACAAATCCGCGGAAAGGTCGGAGTTTTCAGGGGATGGAGCAAATTGGATCTGCTCGCTTGGTTAAAGATCGAACAGGTGGTGCTCAAATTGACGCAGCTCATGTTTTCGATTCTTGAAAACGATGAATCCGATCCTGGGTCTCGAGAGCGAAAAGAAAGAGATGGGTGAGCAAGATTTGGGGAGGACTTCCGCGACGGGGCAGACGGTGTGCTTAAAGAGGACAACCCACCACGAGCTCCACTACCAGAGTTTTGGCCAATTCCACTTTCCTCACGTCCACCATTGACGCAGAACAGTGACCGAAAACAGCAAAAGAGCGACCTTTCTCGGCAAGATGGCTCGAGCCCAACCACCGAGATGTGCCCGTTTTCTTGGAAATTTGCAAGCCCGGTGAGATGGAACGAGGCCGGCCGGGAGAAGGGAAGGTCCGGCGACGTGAGTGGACGGGGGGGAAGGGAGTGTCCGTGGGCGCTACAGGGCCAACCAACCAACCACCAGACGACACGGATAAGATTGCGAGATTTGGGTAGGCATTCAGATGATGGGAATCCACGGGAGCCTTTTAAGGCCGGTCGAGTATTTTAAGGAAAAAAAAAAGAGAGAAATAAATTTTTGGGGACAAATTAGGTGCCTAGGGAACGTACGATGGAACTGATGTGTTCAGTGTAACGTCTTGTCGGACCACATGTTGCACGAGATTCGGTAGGTCGATCTCTCCAGCGAGGGCGGCGTGATGAACGAGGTTCATGAATACGACAAGCGGGATCTCTGGAATTTGCATTTCTCGGCCGCCTGTTCGGGCTCCAATATTCGATTGCTACATGAACACGTCGTCTCTCAATCCAAAGTCCTTTTTCGAACACATTTATTAGATACAAATCACGACACGACACGACACGACACGATCGCATTAGAGTATCAAAACTAGATTGGGTTTCTAATCCGTTTGAATTTTGCTTACGAGTTTTGTTTTGATATTTTGACACCTTAATCAAAATTTAATTCGAGTGGGAGAAAATTGAGTCACTTGCATGAGTCCACCTCGATAGAATTTATGATGCATGTTTGTCAGCGGATTTCAGCTACTATCAGTTGTCGCATTCCATAAATTTTGCGGCCACTTAACAACTTGTGTGTGGTGGACCTTTCCAGTCTATGCAAGCTCAAGTTTCCAATGAATCCATTAATTGGCTTTGCTAGGTGTTAAACATCGAGAGCGACTGAGTAGACTGGTGCATGCTTTTGGTTAGGCAAGTGAAGGGACTGTTATTTGTCCAAATTGCAAAAAAGGAAAGTGACTTGTCATTGCACGCTCAAATTAGGTGGTATGATGCACGCTCAAATTAGGTGGTTTCCTTGTTGCACCTGGAGAGCGAAGTTGGTGATACCAAATAGGTTTCTTCAACAATCGGTGGTTTTCTATTTCCTGTGTAAGAAAAATGGTAATTTCAGTGTCTATGCCTGCCGAACATTTCATTGATGTTGAAAGGATTATTCACTAGTATAGCACACCCCTGACAAAGCTAACAAAATCGAGTGAATGGTATTTTTCCATCTTCCGGTAGCTTTTCCTCTTTCGCTTGGGTGAATTTTCACAATCCAAGCCTTATCTTTTAGATTTGATTTCTTTGATTTCTTCTTTTAATTTTTTTTTTTTTTTAAGTGAAAGTGTTTTTTGTTGAGGTGTTCATGACATGTGAGGTCTGTGGTGAGGTCGGCAGTGAGGTCTGTGGCGAGGTCTGAAAAGAGACTTTGGCTTTTTTTAGCGTTACTCTTAGAAGCGACTATTTCCACCTCTGTTTTTGCTCCAAACACTCCTTACTATAGTGATATTACCATACTACCCATTTTCCTTTGGTTTTCTTTTTTTAGGGATCCTTGCATAAAAACTTCTAAAACTTATCAGGAATGTACGATGAAATTCTAAAACTATCAAAAAATACAATCAATTCCTAAAATTTATTACAAAAGTACAATCAAATTCTAAAATGTCTAAAAATTGTAATTGAAATGTAAAACTTGTCAAATTCTTCCAAACAAGTCTTAAAATTTTTAAGACTCAATTATACTTTGTAACAAGTTTTAGAACTTAATTGTATTTTTTTTTAAGTTTAAAGACTTAATTGCGCATTTATGATAATTTTTAAGACTTCCAATATACTTATCTTTTTTTTTCCTTTCATTTCTTGCGGGTCTCACGTTCATTTTCTTTTCTACATAGGCCAAGGAAGCTCCAAGCAACACCTTGACGGACTCTAAAATCTCGCTGACGAGCTTCTTGTAGGAAAAGTAGAGGGTAGTGTTGCTCGGATTCTCCTGGCAAATACGGTAGGGACCTCCTCGGAGAGCTAGTTATAGGACACATTGAGGTATTAGAGGCCTTGGTGGCCGAAATTGATAAGGTCTAGGACCTCTACAAAACCAGCAAACTTCTCCTTTGCTAAACCCTCCGTCCGTCTACCCCCCTCTCACTCCCCTCGTCCTAGCCACCAGATAATAGGATGTCCTCGAACACCTCCGCATTTGATGCATGTTGCATGTTAGGATTCATTGCACAATCACAAGAGAGAGAGAGAGAGAGAGAGAGAGAGAGAGAGAGAGAGAGAGAGAGAGAGAGAGAGTAAAAGTGAGAAAGAGAATTCAAGATATGAAGTTTTATCCTAATTCACCCTTAAATTAAGACTACGTCTATTTGAGAATTCCACAACAATTAACACATCGAACCTCTCTATTTCACCCCGCACACTCACCAAGAGTGGGACTTTCACGCCATCCTATCAATATTGAGTATGAATTATACCCCAACAATGCCGCTATCGTCGCCAAGAAGTCTCGGCCTCCCTTGCCTATAAATAAGGTGTGTAAAGGAATCGAAAACTGCCTAAACCGCTCGGAACTAGACCAAACCGAACTGCCCATGAAATTAACAGCGGTTCCGGCTCCAACTTTTTAGAATCGATCCTTAATTAGCGGTTCCAAAATCTAGGGTGGGAATCGCCCACCAGAACCATGTTCACCCTTAATTATAGAAGCGTAAATCTTCCAATCCTGCCCCCACCTAGCTATGCCTTGAAGCTCAAATCAACTTCAGTCGAAGCTAAAGGCAATCCATTGAAGACAATTGTAGGGGAGAACCAGCTAATATAAATCAAAGGCTTGTATGCAGAGAAATGCCCCGAGCAAAAAAAGGCAAAACAAAGTGGAGGAAAACGAGAAGATCGCAAAGAAAGCGAGTTTGTCAACTGAGAAACTGAACGAATTTACAAGGCAAAATACATTTTGTTGAAGAAGAAGAAGGCGGATTCCTTCCCAAGCCTGTGGCTTGTGAGAGCGAGGGAGAGAGAGTTCTATGCACATTTTTACGCTTGGTGCTCAACCTAATATCGAATGAGACTAGGAGGATTGTCATCATAGACATAGCGTGTAATGTGTTGAGGACCATAATGAACACAAGGGGCTGGAGCAAAGAATCGGGGATGCATCAATAGTCAAGGCACTCATTTAGGCATGTGGGGGTGCATAGTAGTGCTAGTTCATCAGCACGACGGGCTTCGGAATCTAGCCGGCGGCGAGCTCGTTGCAGGAGAAGTTGAGGGTGGCGTTGATTTTGTTGTCCAAGATTCTAGGGAAAGAGAAAAAAAAATGAGGAGAATGAGGAACGTGGGACCCGCAAGAAAAGAAAATGAAATGACAAACCAAAACAAAAGAAAACCAACTACAAGTGTACGATATAAAATGTATAGTACGGTAAAATCACAGTAATAAGGAGTTTCGAAACAAAAACTAGGGTAGAAATAACACGGCCCACTCTCTTATCACGAGAGACAAAAATACAAGTACATACGCTAGCGATTAGGCTGAAAAGTGGAGGCTAAAGCACATGCCACTAATTAGGTTGAGTTGAAAAGAGGACAACCAAATGGTATCTAGGGCAAAAAAAAAAGTGCCCACTTTGTCTTAAGAGTGCTTTCGTGGATGTGGATGCCACCACGTTGGTTATTTGAAAACGTAAGCCTTTTTTCTTTCGGGACCAATTTAATTTCTAGAGTTAAATGATTTCAAATTCTTTATAAGTTCTACCTAGAAATTGGTACCTATCAACTGGTATAAATTTTTTATTTTTTTGGAACCTAAAACCCGTAATATCACAGGTTCCAAAGTCAATTTTAAGATCTAATAAGTTCCTTGTTTTTTTTTTGTTTCATTTTTAGTTAAACAAAATGAAAATGAACAAAACAACAAAAATGAAAGCTTCTCATTTGTCAATAGCAACAATCCATAAAAGACAAATAGGTAAAATAAAATAAATAATAAAAATTTCAAAACACATAACATAAACCTAAATTATAAAACTTCATTCCTCAATTATCCATGAAAAATTGTTCCAAATTCTAACCACTTAAAATCAAAAGAAACAACAATCATAGTTAAGAACTTAATAATAGTTTTAAATTTAAAATTACTATTAATGAAACTAAAATAATTATTAGAAAGCCTCACCACATATATTCATTCCACTTCGACTGGTAAACTCTATTTACCAATGATCTACCCATATCTAAAGAAGAAAAGATTAAATAAAGCATTCACTCATTAAATATATAAAAGGAATTACAAAATATAAAGACTCATATGAGAAGTGGAAAGGAAACACAACATAGAAAACAAAATGAGTCGGGAAAGATAATTAAGGATTTTAGAGTCTCAAGTTCGATTCTCATAGGAACTAGGAACTAGCAGTTCCTAAAAGGATGGAATTGGAAATTCGACCATCTCTCTTTAGAACTTGAAACTGGACTAGTTCACACTAGTCCTATTCCTACTTCTATCCTAGAACCATGCTTATCCCTATTAATTCCCATGACTTTTGTATAATGGTTTCGTATTAGACCTTAAAATGTTAATGTCCGTTGACACCACCCCTAACCTCGCTATTTTATCATGCTATTCCATTCATGTCTACATATCAAATGCCTAAGTCAAGTTCGACATCTCCTTTCCATATTAGACCCTAGAATGTTAATGTTCGTTGACACCATAACCTCTCTCTTTTATCATGCTATTCCATTCATGTCTACGTATCAAACACCCGAGTTAGGTTCACCGTCATGTTTCCATATTAGACCCTAAAATGTTAATGTTTGTTGACACCACCACTAACCTAGCTCTTTTATCATGCTATTCCATTCATGTATGTGTTTCAGGTTCGACATCAGGCTTGGGCAAAGCATTCCTCAAACCTATCACAACTCAAAAAATATAAATGTTAATGTTCGTTGACACCACCCCTAACCTCGTTTTTTTATCATGCTATTCCATTCATGTCTACATATCAAATGCCTGAGTCAAGTTCGACATCTCCTTTCCATATTAGACCCTAGAATGTTAATGTTCGTTGACACCATAAACTCTCTCTTTTATCATGCTATTCCAATCATGTCTACGTATTAAACACTTGAGTTAGGTTCACCATCATGTTTCCATATTAGACCCTAAAATGTTAATGTTTGTTGACACCACCCCTAACCTAGCTCTTTTATCACGCTATTCCATTCATGTATGCATATCAAACACCTAAGTTAGGTTCGACATCGGGCTTGGGCAAAGCATTCCTCAAACCTATCACAACTCAAAAAATATAAATGTTAATGTTCGTTGACACCACCCCTAACCTCGCTATTTTATCATGCTATTCCATTCATGTCTACATATCAAATGCTTGAGTCAGGTTCGACATCTCCTTTCCATATTAGACCCTAGAATGTTAATGTTCGTTGACACCATAACCTCTCTCTTTTATCATGCTATTCCATTCATGTCTCCATATCGAACACCTGAGTTAGGTTCACCATCATGTTTCCATATTAGACCCTAAAATGTTAATGTTTGTTGACACCACCCCTAACCTAGCTCTTTTATCACGATATTCCATTCATGTATACGTATCAGACACCTGAGTCAGGTTCGACATCAGGCTTGAGCAAAGCATTCCTCAAACCTATCACAACTCAAAAAATTTAAGAAACCCTATCTTTGAAAAATGAAAAACAAGAACTCCAATGCGCTAGTATCACAATCAAGACTTTTCTAATCGAGGGCAAGCCTTTCTTATATTGGTCGTTCTTAAAGACAATATGGCAAATTGCATCCTCATGGCCAATCATATTATATCTAATCTAACTCGGCTAACTAGTCCCTCAAGTGAGACATGCAAATCACTTCAATCCAATAACTAGTTTCGGTATCAATGCCCAAGCAATTTCTACATGGTAGGCCAAGTCCCTCTTTAGGGATCTTCTAATATGATAATCATTCTATGCTTAGATTCCTAACACAAACACCTTGGCCATACTCCCACGACCCAATTATATCAACATCTCTACATCTCTCACATTTCACCCTGATGTTGCGAAACCACTAATAATTCCATAAAATTAGAATTATTTTACATATTTTAGGCAACAATAATGCAATATTTATAAGAAAATATGTGGATTCTATTTACTCAATTTTTTCTTATTTATTGCAAATGATGAGACATGGAGAAAATAAGAAAAAAAATTATCAAGAAGAAGGAAATGAATTTTGTGATTCAAGAATTTAAATTCAGAAGTGTTGGAAGGTAGGGGCCAAATTACGGATTTTGTGATTTATTCCCTAATTTTACGCAAAAAAAAAAAAAGAAGCAATTGCCTATTAGGAATCTTGGATATTTCTTATAAATAGGATAACATTAAGAGGTTGGGGATAGTTAAGTTTTTATTTTTAGATCGTTTTTTCTTGTTCTAGGAGTTTTCAAAATACTTTTTTTTTTGGTTGAAGTTTTTAAAATACTTTGAAGAGAAGACAAAAAGATGTTACATAATTCTTATTATTTGATTCAAAATGTTGGATTTTATTTATATTTCATTTCTTCTTCTATTATGTTCTAATTTTCTTTTGTTAGGGCTACGATTTAGCCTAATCATGAAGCTATGAATTTCATGCCTTTTATATTTTATAAGTAATTTCATTTATGTGAGTTATATATTATTGTGTTTAATGCTTTAAAGTGACTGGCCACCATTTGAATGATCTTATGTACATGTTTGAGATTGAGAAGCAATAATAGCAATTGCTCCTTATAATATATAACTATGAATTAAATGTGAATACACAAACAATAATAAGGTGATAAAAAAATTTCATTGTAAATTAGAGGTGTTCACAAATTTTAATGCACTTATGTTTATGTAAATTCACATAGAGATATAGTAGATTGATAAACTAAGTAGATTTACTATACCTAAAAATACAATTGAAAATAAATTAGAAGATTCCATTATCACATGTTTGATATTATTTTTATATGCATAAGGATCTAAAATTCATATCTTGTAATTATAGTGAAATATGATGCTCTAATATATCTATTTGATTGATTTACTGTATTTAGTTCTGAAATTTTGCTTTTAAGATTGTCAATTTTAATTTATTCTCAATTCAATTTTGATCTGTTAGATAAATTTCAAAATTAATCAAATTTTAATATTTGATTGGTTTATTAATCATCAATATATGGGAGACAATATCATTTCTCATAATAATATTACTTGTTCGACACATTCATTTGTATTTAGAATTTACGAACAATCACTCCTTTCAACTCACACGGGCATGAGAAAAATCAAACTATGACACTCCCTGACCCAATTCCGCAACATTTCATCGTAGACCATTAAGTCACTTCATCACATTGTTCAGCCATCAGTGTCACTCCTTGGGATATGGCAAAAACTCACCAAACAAATGAGCTGCTCCGCTCCAATGGTTGCTTTCTCCGATCAAAAGTGTTCTCGAATCTCTAGTCACCTGTGCTCTTCTTGATATCTATGGCAACTAGAGCCAACTGTGCTTCCTAGGCAGCACTTTTATTTGCCTCCTAGGCTTCTCCTAACCTTAGCAAACCAATAGAAGATTTTTTTCCCCTGGTTAGAAACATGGCACTGCAACATCCATTTACTCGAAAGGATGATGGATTGCATCGACTTTTGCTACAAAAATAAAAATATCTATGACATATATCAAGACAGACAAGGGCTTTATTTCTATTTCTGTATAGCATGTATGAATTCATCAACCCACTCCCAAGTCGCATAAAGCTTCATTCACGCTCAGGTTGAGCCACTGCATGAAAACCTCGAAACATACTTCTACCATACAGAGCCCAACCTCTATTCTCATAACAAAAGGAATTTCAAAAGTATGTTAAAAGCTGCAAGGCTCGAGCACTTTTCAATCCACCAGCATCACAAAATGATTTCCCAGTAAGCTTTGTTTATTAACAATCTGTCCTTGATAATGGAAAAAAGGATCTAAAAGTTTGGAAGAATGGATAATGTATTCTTCCAATTGGAAACCAATGCAACCATCTAGAAATGAATAGTGTCGCGTACAGAATTCCTACAACGGTGCAAATAGGAAAATCGCAAATTCATACCGAAGCACAGTACTATACGGTATTTTAAGGTTCAAAAATCGTATTTCATGTTAGCAGTAGCAATCATTAATAGTTGCGCCATAACTGATACTGAACATCTAACTCACAACTGTGAAGCCTATTAAAGCAAAGTTAGCACTGCAAAAAGTACACAAAAGTCTCTAACAAAGATCTAGGAGTGACCTCGCGCTAGACAACAAATATCCTGAGCCTCACCATGACCTGCAACTACTTTGCCGTGTGCTTCCTCAAGAATGAGATCTTCTAGGTGGTGGAGGTGAATGGTCACGACATCAAAGCACATTCAGAAGTGAAAAAATCAAACAAATAAGGTTGGAGGGGAAAAATTAATCAGGTTCTGCATTCAAGCAACCCGTAAAAGCTCTCATTTGCAGGGCTTTCGACTGTCATACATGGGACTCCTTTGGGGATCATCTCTGGAATTTAGAACAGCACCAGGGCCACAATCAGGGCTACACTTATCCCGATGAAATGGACTTGGTGGTCACCCACGGCCCCTTCCATAAGAAGATGCTTCACAACCTCTATCAGGACTGTAACCATTCCCTTCCTCATCCTCATCCTTAATTGCATATTCCACCATGATAAATAGATCCATCAATGCGCTACATTCGCAATGACAAAACCTTGACTAGTATAGACAAAGACCAGGTCTTGTCCATAATGCCATCAATAAATTACACAACAATAGTCTCAGCTAGAACCCTTGGTTTGATTCATGACGGGCTCAACAAATGTGACGGCACTCCAAATATTATGTTGTCAGTTTGTCCAGCAAAGTTTGGTAGAAAATTTCATGAGGAACTATGATGCCCAATACAACCAAACAGTAATTCGAGGCCGGACTACTTCAGCTTGGGAAGCTATTCAACCAAAGAGAAACTTGGTCCCATGGTTCTCTTTTGTTTGTAACAAAACTCTTACCCACGGTACTAGTTCCATCTCTAGCTCATCACTAGGAACCGGTTACTTACCCAGGTTCTTTTACTCTCCTATGGTAGGATAGTGGATGGTTATTGTGTTTTTCGTAATTCGAGGTCGGACTCTATTGATCATCTTTTCTTTGGTTGTCGGATTACTGCCGGCCTCGCTTCATTATGGGCTGCAAAATGCAATCTTACTTGGCAAAATAGGTCATGGATGGACACTCTACACTGAGCCTTAGATTGTCTCTCAGGCAATGATTTTTCTCAATGTATTGCGAGATTTTCTTTTGGAGCCCTTTGTCATCTAATCTGGAAGACGATGAACAACATTTTGTTCCGGTCCAAGCTCTTTTTATGCCTACTTTGAAAAATCATCTCTTTAAAGTCGTAAAGGACAAAGCTCTCACCTTCAGCCAAGTTGCGGATACACCAAGAAATAGGATAACTCAATGAAGTTGGGGGCTAGATCCAGCTATTTTCTCTTCGGAGGTTGCCGTCGCTTGACCTTCAATCGCGTTGTGGACACACCGAAGAACAGGAGGATTTAAAAAAGTCGGGGACTTATTCCCGCCTTTTTCTTTTCAGAGGTGTCAGTTTCCTCCCTGTAATGCTGTGAGGGTTGCTGTTGTTTCATTGTCTGGTTTCCCTCCTTTTTTCCTCTTTCCTTTCTTGTTTGTTGCTGTTGTTTGGCTGTTTGGTTGCCGCTATTTGGCTGTTTGTGTTTCCCTTTTTTCTCGACACCCTTCCATTCGTTATGACATGTTTGTCATCATGAGTATAAGTTTTTGGTGCCGAGAACCTTGCTGTATAGTTTTTTGGTTAAAAATCAATACATATCTTACCTTACCAAAAAAAAAAAATTACAACCAAACAGTAATTATGCTGCAACAGTTTACAAGTTTCCGATCCTTCTAAGAGGACAGCATGAGAGTTATTTTGAACATTAATTGCATTAATAAACAAGATTGAACATAACTTCATGGCTTGAATATCACAAGACTTGTTAAAGCCATAGAGAAGAACCAAAAGGATGAAGCTCTAGACACCCAAAACATTAACTCAAGAGTTTGGGAGAGATATCATGCCTTGCAAAATCGCCTAACTGTTTGCCGTAATTCTTGATCACTGCACAAGGTATACAAAAGAAACTGATTCCTAGCCAATGGAAACAAGAACTATGTCATCCAGAAAGTCTTTACGTAGCCAAAAAATAAAATGCAAAACAAGGCCATCTGAAGCTTCATATATATATATATATATATATATATATATGAGGTATGGAAACTACAAGCTTTTGACAAGGATCAGCATGCCAGAAAAGTACATAAACAAATAGCAATAATCTGGTTTTATATATTCAAACGTGAAATTGGCACTTCTAACGAGATACAACAGAGCAACAATGTGCCCTCCTCAAGAGATTCCCCACAAAGAACTTAGTAAGTAACTCCAACCATCAACTGCAGTTCTCTTATTTGATCAAATAGTTTTATGCCCATAACTTAAATTGATGAAGTCCACATACCAATCGTTACGAGAAGTAAGCCTACTAACATGCTGTCAGAAACAGTATGTTCCATTCAACATTGTATTCATGGAAAGTCCCAAGTCACTGAGTAAACAAGCAACTGCAAAAGAGGATTTTCGAGATACAACATTGATAGTGTTGAGAGTTCACTTTGTATCACTTTCTCGAAAAAAAATCAAGGGATTTGGTTTGTGAAAGATTAGCAATAAACCCACAAGCAACATTGAGAAACCTTTACTGGATCCTTGAGATGAACTTACCACCCGGTATCTTCGTGTTCTCTAATTCATGAGTTCCCAGCAGGATCATCTGTAAATAATAACCCAAAACATCATTGAACAATTAATTCCACCTTTATGGAACAATTAGTTCTGCCTTTTAGCAATGTAATCTGCCAAAGCCATCAATGGGGCTGCCTTTGCTATATCAAATCCGGATAGATATTCTCGAGCATCTTTGTTCAGTTTCTTGGCAAACTCCCTGGATTTTTCAACCCCGATTAGCTTTGGGTAGGTGAGTTTGTCGGTCAGCAAATCCTTGCCAGCCGTTTTACCCAGTTCTTGAGAAGACTTGGTCACATCCAGAATATCATCCACCACCTGAAATAACAACCCAATACACCTTGCGAAATTCTGCAACTTTTCAACTTCTTCATTCAACCCGCCTCCCATAATTGTCCCAAGAACAGCAGATGCTTCAAGCAAGGCGGCAGTTTTGTGGAGGTGAATAAACTCAAGCTGCTCCAATCCTACATCAGTCATTCCTTCGGATCTTATATCCACCACCTGGCCAGCGACTACACCTTCTGGTCCAATCAATCTCGCCAATTCAAAGATCGCTCTAACTATCCTTTTGGGTGGAACCCCCTTCGTTTCTACCACAATGTGCTCAAATGCATATGCGAGTAGGGCGTCTCCAGCCAAAACAGCAACATCCTCACCAAAAACCTGAAAGATTAAGTTACACAACAGTAAGCTTCAAAGTTTAAACTTTTATAAAACTTGCAAGTCACTCCTAATAAAGCAGAGTAAGTTTGCAAGAACTTCAGATTAGCTAACTAGCAGAAATTCAACTGGGCTAATTCCTCAATCTCACTTATTTTCACCATTCTAATTTCGCCTATGAAACTAATTTCATTAGCTGCTGTACTATAAGGAATGCACGTATCCAATGACTATCACTTCTACACAAATCAATTATCAAGATAGCAATGATTACATTAATCATATCTCGACATATACTTCTAACTAAAAGTTGCAGAAAAGCAGCCAACATGGACGGGAATAGTTAAGCCCTACCTCTGGGACAATACTTTGCAATAACGATGCAAATCTCCACTTCAATTTCGCCAAATATTAGCACAATTAATATCCTACCTCGCATTTCAACCAAAAAAAAAAAAAAAAAAAACCTACCTAGCATCATCATTACAAACAAGCGAGAAAATTAGCCATACAACCTTGTGGTTGGTGGGCTTCCCGCGGCGTAAGTCGTCATTGTCCATACAGGGAAGGTCATCATGAATCAAAGACATGGCATGGATCATCTCGACGGCACAAGCCGAGGGCATGGCCATTGATTCCTGCCCTCCCACAAGCTCGCATGCCGCTATGCACATAACCGGGCACACCCGCTTTCCGCCAGAGAGCAACGAATATCTCGTGGCCTCGTGAATCTTCAGCGGCGGCCGGAGCAAGACCGAGGCATCGAGTGCTGTGTTCACACGATTCACCTTCTCGAGCATGTAGGCCTTGAAATTGAAAGGGGGTCTCTCCTCTTTATCCTCTGCGGTGGGCTCTTCTTCCTTGGTAAGGATTGCAGAGACCAAGAAGCGCGAGTTGGGAAAGGAATAAGAAATGGGTTCGGTGGTTCTTCGAGAAATCAAGGGAAAGGCTGAATTTTTCAGGGGATGAAGCAAATTGGATCTGCTTGCTTGGTTAAAGATCGAACAGATGGTGGTCAAATTGATGCAGTTCATGCTTTCGATAGTAAAGAACAAAGAATCTGATCTTGGGTGTTGAGCCTTCAGTCTTGAATCTTGAGTGGGGTCACCGTTGAACTTCTTCTGATGCTTTGGTTACAAGGTCATTGGAGTCTAGGTTTATGGATGGATTCAGCAGTGAAAGCCCCTCAAACTCAATCAAAACTAACAGGACCTATCCTCCTAGTAAGTGGAATGGGGCAAGCCAAAACCTACTCCCAACGAGCTGCATCTCAAGTCAAGCCCTGGAAGAAAGGAAATGAGAATACCGTCAACGCGAGAATTCCAGGTAAAAAGGAGGATTGGCCTTTCAAGACACCGACCCAGCATTCATCAAGAGATATGTCATCTCAATCTCAAGTCAAAGCTTTATCCTTCTCCCGCTTGTTTAGGGAACTACTCCTCTTTTATGGGGTATTGGAGAACGAAAAGGCCCTTTACCTTTGCTGACGAACTGCCTTTTCGTTTAGTAGCAGAGAGTACAGAGAAAAGCTTGCTGCACGGACGAGGAAACTCTCAGGGGAGCCTGACTCGGAGTTGGTCTCGTCCATTACCATTAGTAGCGACAGGGATGGTAAACAGAGAGAGGGCAAAGAAGGAGATTAACAAGCAAGATTCAGGAGGACTCTGCAATGGGGTGGATGGTGCAATCCCACTTTTCTTCCCTCCACCATCGATGGCGAAAAGTGACCAAAACAGGAACTAGTGAGCTTAAGCTCACTGGGCAAAGGAGGTCTGTCTGTCTGGGCAGAGAGAAAGAGGGTACACTGCCGGACCGACCGACCGACCAACCACCGGACAACACCGATGAAACTGTGAGTTGGGTAGGCATTCAGACACTGGGAATCTATGCTGCAATATGAGGCCAGTGAATATTCTTAGGAAGAAATCGTTACTTGCCTTATGAGCACACGTGAACTGATCTGTTTTGACTCGAGATCTTGTCGGAGCACGGGTGCGGCGTTCTTGGGTTGATCCGGTGGGCGACGGGCGATGAACGAGGTTCTACGGTTCTCGGACGGCTGTCCTAATTGCGGTCCAGTTTTAAGTAAGTAAATCTCAGATGTCGGGCGAAAAACTCTACTCTTTATACATCAAGGCTCTTTGGACACCAAATAAGAAAAAAGAGTTTCAATAGTTAACTGCAAGACTTGAGAACTTTCGACCAATTTACGAAAAACACCACAAAAGGGCTTTTCAATAAGCTTAATTAACAATCTGTCCTGACGATTGGAAACGGGGTCTGATAGCTTTAAAAATTAGACAATGTTTTATTCCGATCGACGACTAATGTAACCATATAAAGATAAGTAGCGTCAACATATAGAATCCCTATTATTACACAAATAGAAAAATCGCAAGTTCATATCAGAGTATAGTGGTATGGGATGATTAAGGTTTGGAAATCGTATTGCATGTTAGCAGCAATGATTGCATCCTAAACGATACTGAACATCTAATCCTTGGCGTGCCTGTGCCGAGTCATTCATCTACTTGAACTCCTCACCGTGGCATTTGTGCAGGTTGCCGCCATTCATGTTTCATGGGCCAATTTGTCCCCTAGTCTTTTGGGCCCTTAGTGGATTACCGATTTAGGTTTGCTATTAGGCCCATTTGTTAGATGCGATGTGATAATGACATGTGGAAAAAAGCAAATCAATGAAAAAAAAGTTTGAAAATTCGAATGTAGAAAGTCGATCGGAATGTACATCACATACACGCTACAATTTGGTCGATCACATCACGTTAGCCATGTAAAAAAATGCGTCAAATGCTTTTTTTTTTACATTCGACTATTAATTTGGCATACAAACTTGATTAGTAATTAACGTCTCTTATTGGCATAAATATTCAAAATACAACTTCTCATTGACCAAGCATTTATTTTGCTCGAAATCCACATGAAAGACACATTGCTAGTTGAACTCATTGGTATGGCCCATGACCAGGAATTATCCTAATTTGATCTTACAAAATGTCAGGCAAATTACCATCGCATTGGTGGCCGCGATGGTTTGGGCTCTCTCCCCATCATGAAGGAAGGAGTTCAAATTTCTTCATGATCGCTTAGGATCTTAAGTGGAACGCCGAGGGTGGTGGGTCCTCCCATTTACATGTCGCCTACCACCTGTACGACGTTCCTAGGTCACAAAAAAAAAAATGTTAGGCGGATTGAATTTTTTCAGAGCTATTATTGAGCGCACCGAGTGAACTCATGTGAGGCAACCATCAAAATCACTTGGGGCCCACTTGAAATCCTATTTAAATCAAGTATTATATCATATTGAGCCCATGTCAATCCATACACCTTATAACTTCTTATTATACTTTTTAGATATATAAATATACATATAAAAAAGTCATAGATCACGAAACCAAACTTAGATACTCTTGAAGTATTTGAACATTATATTAATCCAACACATCGCTTTCACTTTCGGAAACTCTCCAAAAAATGAACAAAGTCTTTTACATTTGGCCAAATCCCTTAAGAACTCCAAAAGTCATTTCAAATGCTGAATCAAATAGGATCGAAAGGAGCACATGCGATTGAAATTCTCAAAATTCTTAAGGAATCGATGGCGAAATTAGAATCTCAAACTCCACCGATCTAGTACACATCAAGGACCACCTCACCCCCACTGCTAACTAGCGTAGAGAGAAAGCTAGCTAGCAGGCGCGCATGGTACGACAGGATCACGCTCGATGCCCGAAACCAAGAACGCCGAAAGAGAAACCAGGAAGAGAGCGACAAAGACAGCGCCTTTGAGCGAAGAATCCATCGCCCCAAAGCGGGTTCGTCGTCTTTCGTTTCGGCTTTCACGTAGAGAGCAAACGAACCCGCGTGCGTCCCTGCCTAACCTTGTCTCTTCCGAAATGTCCCTTTTATTCTCCGCATAAAGCCGATCGGCTTCGGCTCGAAAGCCGTGCCTTTTTGTGGATCGGAACCGACCCACGAGACCGAAGATTTCATTTTTTTTTCGTTCTTATCTCGGTCCGGCTCTCCGCCAGCTCTGTTTCCTTTTCCAGCAGGTTCGGGCCATTTCTGTGCCCATTACGATTCTTGATTTCGTTTCTTCGTGCTTTCGAGTTGATCCAGCTTTCCTTGTTGGGTTGTTCTCCGCCTGTCGTGATCGTCGCTCGTTTTTGGGCTTGAGGTGTGCTTGTGCAAGTTCTCGAAATTGGGTGTGATCGGTTTTTTGCGATGTGATCTTGGGTCGTGAGGTTTCGAGGTTTCTTGCTGAAACTGATCGAAATAGATGCGTTGTCGGGTGGTTGCTTGTTGCTTCCTTTATCTCGCTCTAAAAAAAATGGGTTTTGGCTCTAAAAATGGCTCGTTTGAGTATATTAATTCGCATATTGCTGATCAAGTGTTAAAGTTGTGGGCTTTATTCGCTTTTGTTGAAGCATGTTACCTTGTTAGTTTTCATGCACATTGGTGTTGTCATTATCATCAGAAATATTGGTAAATTTCGATAATTTTTACTGCTAAGGAGAAAGAAAGTTCAGGGAAAGCTTCTGCAACCCATAGATGGCACCGCCACTTTGGTGCCTTCTTTGGTTTACCATTATACAACTCTCATCGTGCGAAAGCTTGAAATGATGGGATAATTTTGACTTTCATGTATGTGGAGGCCTTGGTGGGCTTAATTATGTGATATCAACTCATCAATGGATTATTGCAATGCCTTTCTTTGTTATATATGGGTTTTCTTTAAGGATACTTACATTTATATCAAGCCTGTCTTCATGAGATGATCTCCAATTTTGGCTGGTAAATGCTTGCTGGGTGAGGGGTGGGCATTAAGGAATATGATGAGAGACTATAGAGCAAAAACCTTAAATTACTTACAGTATGTTAGGGAGTTGGTACTATTCAGATGGTTCAGTACTCTTTCTCAATCAAAATAGTGTGAGTCAGAATCAGGCCATATGAGTTCTTATCAATTCAATACACTCATAAAATTGATGGGATAGCAGTTTGACAACAAGAGGGCTAAAGCTGTGACCAGTGGAACCAGAAACGTGTCTCTTATGTTTTAATTGCAAAGTTGTGAACATACTGGCAACATCATGGTTGTTTGTATGTCCTAGTTTTCTTGCCATACTCAATTTATATTGTAAGATATGGTGATTATCGTTTGTGGCTTTTCCCATTTTAGGAACAATGATTAAGCTCTTCAAAGTAAAAGAAAAGCAGAGAGAAAATGCTGAAAATGCAAATGGAAGGGGACCTGTAAAGAAGCAAAGTGCGGGGGAGTTGCGCCTTCACAAAGGTTTCGTCTATGTTAACTAAGTTGCATCAAATTTTTTTTTGTTGAAATTGCTTTTAGGAGCAACTTTTTATGGGTACAATGGAGTTGATATAATGTGAAAGGTATAAAGTGGGAAGAATATAAACTAGTTGTGAATTTGCTTTGTACTTTTTGTTCAAAAATTGTTTAGGTGCTCGAGAATACTGTGAATTTGCATGGCTGGTCAAACTATTTTGGCTGAAGGTTCAATATAGTTGTCCTGATATACACAGCCTCTCTCCTTCTTTACGCAGCATCAGTAGAATGATTTAACTTGCATATGACACATATCATTAAAAGTATTTCATTTAGCTTATGGTAGAAGTTATTTGAGTACCACGCTAAGTGGAAATATCATTGATGGGCTTTTTACTTTATCACCGTCAGAACAATATGTGAATAATGAATACCATGGCATTGGAGTATAATTTCCCCCAAAAGCTTAATTTGAAGTTTGTGTTTATATGGAGTTGTCTGTGATTTTCTGTGACTTAACTTTAGGGATGATACCTAAAGAGGGCATATTTTCATGGAGGATGAACAGTAGATGCTGATGGGCATAAGATGTTCCTCTCCAATAAGAGCAGTATTCTTTATGACTTTGCTGTTGATAGTAGTCTATGCTGAATTGTTGTGCTTCACTATCTTATTTCCTTTTTAAGTTGTGTGTCTTCCCTACTGATTGTGTCTGTGATGTGTGAATTCTTTTTGATTAAAGCATCTTCTTTTATCCATGTGTAATTCATGATGGCCCAAAGTTGATATTTTACTTTCTGTTGATCTCGAGAAAAGGAACCGACTAATGTATAGATACATATTGCTCTGCTTTAACTTAAAATAGAAAAAGGCTAGCTTAGTTTTTCTGTGATCCTTTAAAAGCCATTTTATTTCATCCCACTTGTGTTGTTGGGGTTTGGATATGAATTGGATAGTGTATGCTGAAAGAAGTTGTCTCTTTGTGCATGAGCATCTGAAATTTTGTGCATGAGCATCTGAAATTCCTATAAGTGCATGAGCATCTGAAATTCCTATAAGTGCATGGATTATGTTGTGTAAACTGAACAAATTACGGAGAGCGTCTTATCATTACTACATGAGCTGTCGTTTGACCGATAGGTTCAATATCTTATTGAAGCTGCCATTGGGCGAAAGTGGACCTTGGTCCATGGCCAAACTAGTTCCTATTTTTGCACAGGGAACATGTTTAACCAATAGGTTGTATATCTGATCAGCGTAACCAATGGATCTGCTATTTTGTTTTTCGTTGGGTTGAGTGAACCTTGGTCCATGGCAGAACTAGTTACTTATTGTGCACCCTGAACAGTGAATAAAGATTGGAAGCTCTTAGTACAAGTTAGTATAACAAAAGTCCTCCCATCTTGTTTCAGTCTACTTTGAAAAGAACAATTGGCATAGATAGATCTAGGAGTGGTGCTTCTTATGGAACTACTTGTGACAGTTCTTTCTTTCCTATGATTTTTTCTTTGATTTCTCTATCAATTTATTGGCATTTTACTGATAAGCTCATTGATCAATATCATATGGTATATCAAGCTCTCATTTCCTTTTATCTGCTTCAGAAGTATCTCGTTGATTATGATTTGTTCTTGCAGATATTACTGAGCTGAACCTACCAAACTCATGTGCAATAACATTTCCAAATGGAAAGGATGACTTGATGAACTTTGAGGTCTCAATTCGGCCTGATGAAGGATATTATGCGTAAGATGACCTCGCATTTTTCCTGGTGTTATGCTCACTAAACAAGTGCAGGATTTTTCTCATGAGGACATTCTCTTCGCTGGTTTCTGCAATTGCATTTTGAGGATCTTCTAATGAAGAACTATAAACTGTTCTTTTAACTTTCTTCTATTTGGTTTGTACAGAGGTGGCACCTTTGTGTTCACTTTTCAAGTTTCTCCAATCTACCCCCACGAGTCACCGAAAGTAAAGTGTAAAACCAAGGTAGTGCAGCTTGACATGTTATTTGCCGCAAAATTTGTTCACATCAATGTTTGTATGGGATCTTGATCGATCCTCCCTTGCAAACCTAACTTTTAGGTCTACCATCCGAATATTGATTTGGAAGGAAATGTTTGTCTGAACATCTTGCGTGAAGACTGGAAGCCTGTACTGAATATAAACACCGTCATATATGGATTGTTTCACCTTTTCACGGTATTAATTCTTCTCGTGCACATGGAATCTGGGTTCCTGCCTCAAGATACTTGGTGTTTTAGTTTTCTTCACTTTTGCTGTTTTTTTCATTAAATGTAGGAACCAAATTATGAGGATCCCCTCAATCACGATGCTGCAGCCGTGTTGAGGGACAACCCGAGGGTCTTCGAGACTAATGTGAAAAGGTCTATGGCGGGTGGCTACGTGTGTCAAACTTTTTTCCCCAGGTGTATATAGCTTTGGTCAGATATTCACCGGCGTTAACTGTGAAACTATTGTATCAGAGTCTGAATGCCCGTCTTGCCATATAAATCATATGTGAATCCACCTTGCTGAGAAGAATTGGGATGGAAATTTCTCGGAACAAACAAGTGAATCTTAGCGGTTAGATATCTGTAGCTTGTGTGACCTGTGGTCGGAATATCAGTCATGCTGTTGGAATGATGCACATAAACAGTATGCATTATGCTGTAAGGAAAATGTCGAACCTCCTCTCTCTCTCTCTCTCTCTCTCTCTCTCTCTGTGCCCGAGTGTGGCAGCAGTGAAGCTCATGTTTGTTTTTTCTCCTGAGATCATCACGAATAAAAAAAGAAAAAAGAAAAAAGAAAAAAGAGAAGGCAAATCATTTCTAATAGAAGCTTATTGTCTTCTGACATTTGGTAAGAGTTACTGGAAAGTTGCATAGATGTAGCAAACGAAATACCCCAAAAGTTACAGATGATGTTCAGCGCAGGATGAGGCTTCACTCAGAAGCAGTCAAGAAAACATTTTCAGTTCATACTTCTTCACCCTTCATTTTCGATGGGTTTTACCTGTTAGCTTGATTTGATCACAGGCTCTAAGCTCTAATAGTAGCATATCAGGCAACTCATATACAAGCTCAAATCCTGTGAAGAATGGTCATTCTGAGACCGTGAAGAAGAAGATTTAAGAGACTTTCCGGAACAATCATGTACCAAAGCCCTCTTTCTCCTGTGTTTCTCTGCAGTAAAAGCATCAAAGCGTATTCCGGTAAAAATTTTGCCAAAAGGCCAAAAATGAATCATGAATCTTGTCTCGTGCTATGGCTCCATTGCTATGAGTTCCAGGCATCCGATATGTCCACCTGAGAACCTCACCTCAACCGATTGTACTAAAGCTCATGCCACGCTAATTTCGTGACTGCGTTTCACTTCATCTCTTCCTCTTTTGAAATGGCAATCCTGGCATTGTCGCGGTCGCGCCCAAAGGCCACATGTAAGGGAGTGTAGAGCAAGCAACAGAGACCGAATGGCACTGCCATCATCGACAGGAGCCCCTTGGACAAGGCAAAAGCCTCCCTCGTGGAACCCGCAATTGGATCGATGGACTTTGCATCATAGCCATATATCTTCTCTGACAAGATCCCAACCAGCGGGGCAGCGAAGGAGGAGAAGGAAACTTCAAAGGCCCGGTCAAATGCGTAGATCATAGTTCGGTGTTTGGCAGGAACCACCTCCGCAAACATGGGGGCATTGGCCGCCGTGAGACACCAGCTGATGGTTAAACCCATCAGGAGCAAGGTGACGGCGTAGCTGAACCAGCTGTCTGTGTTTTGTGGAATCACTCTGAGCAGGAACAGGGAGAAGGGGATTCCCATGAAGGAACTGAACTGCGCGCACATGACACGACCCGAATTAGGGAATACTGATGATAACCGATCACCTATGACACCACCGAGCAGTGACCCGATGGCGCACCCCACCGCGAATAGACTGAGCAGCGCTGCTGTGCTATTGTGATTGAAACCTGCAAAGTAAAATGATTGAACTATTGAAGGACACCCAACATGAGACCTGAGAACAAACATTTAATACAGATGGAAAATACTTGGTTGATTAGGAATATGCAGAAAACAACTGGATCATAATGCAGAGGACATGCGAATCAACGTCTTTGTCCGCTTCACTATTGTCCTGAACTTCCGCTGCATAGATTACTGGCAAGACTAATTTGTTGCAGGTCCTACACTAAAGATGGCACGACTCAAGCTGCATCAACTAAGCTAAAATTTATTATTCTTCTCACTAAGCACTGATTTTCTCAATGATGAGATTCTCCACTTAAAGAAAGACTTCAATCCTTGATTCTAAAGAGGCATGCAGAAAATGCTGAATCAAGAACTCACCAATCAGTTCGAACCACATGGTAAAGAAAACCATTGCTGTCCATGGTAGCATCCCAACGATGCCCTGCAATACAATTATCTGAAATGTCCGTACTTTTATAACAGATTTCATGGCAGCGCAGGACTCCATCCAAACCGATTTCACATCTGAGCCCTTCCCTTTTAAGTCACCTCTGCAGAGAAAACATAATGCTGATTAAAAACAAGATATTACCATCGACAATCAATGTCGAATGGTGTAAATAAGGTTTGCTATCCCAGGAAACAAAAATATGACCTCATAAGAGCTACTACAGAACAAATAGTACCCATATAGGCTCTTGCTAGAATCGGGGGCAAAGCTGCTCACTTTCTTTGGATCATCGACGAACAAGAAAACAAGCAACCCGATAAGAAAACTAAGGGTCGCCATTAAAATAAAGGCGCATCTCCATCCTGGTATGCCCCAGTAATTCTGACCAGCCATAATTGTTGCCAGAACTCCGCCTCCAATACCGCCAAATGAACCGATAAGACTCAGGAATCCGAAGCCTGCACCCCTCACACCATCTGTATAGCTATCTGCAATGAAAGACTGGAGAGCTGGTATCACGATTGCTAGTCCAAGCCCATTGACTGCCCTCCAGAACACGACTTGCATGAAATGCTCGCTCAAACCTACTGCGGCAGTCGATAGTGCCCAACACAGAGTCCCGATTGTTAGAACTGTGGGCCGGTCATAATTGATTGCTAGTATACCTGCCAAAGGTGAAGCTATCCCTTGCACGAAGTTCCTTATGAATGTGAGGTAACCGAGATCGACCGGCCCAATGTTGAAGGCTTCACTGACTTCTTTGTAGACTGATGGGAGCAAATTTTCGTCAGCACGCTCCATTATTGAGGCCATGTTGATGAGAATGAGGGAAATGGAGAAGCCAAAGATCCTTCTTGTCCTGTTCCACAAGGATTGTAGCACAAACAAGATTGCAGATTAATATTGTAGGAAGATGTTGTATCACTGGGAAAATTCAAGTCAATAAAATGGGAAATAGTTTCGCAGGCATGGCATTAGCACACTGGTTATGGTTCATATCATGTGAGAACACATGAAACATGGTCCTGGAATAATTGTAAAAAGGCTATTGCTTCTAAAACAATTTTAGCTGATCGCTATGTAGACATTGTAGGGCCTATCAGACTAACCGAACCAGTGTAATTGTAAAAAAACTAAGACATTTAAGCTGTGAAGTTGAACTCAGGAAGGCCTAAAAGAGGAACCACCAGGTTGATATGATCATTCAGCATAATTAGGAAAGCAGCATAGTTTCACTCAACCTGAATGAACGCATCATTATAAAAATCTGCATTAACAACCAAGTGTCAACCTTTAACATTCCATGATGACCAGCAGACACAAGCAAAGAAGCGTCCTTGATCGAATACGTAGAGGAACTACATTCCACACACGTAGCTTAAGTCATTCTATTGAGTGTAGCTATTTCTCAATGTGGGAAGTTTGCATTAGCTTCTGATCTGTCTTCCATTGCAAGTTATGCATTACAGAAAGGAACTACGCATTCTGCACCCCCGCTAGGTGGTTATTGGCACAACAGTAGACTGTGTCGGATGTAATCAACTTCGATCCGTGTCGTTTCCTGATCAGACAGATGCCCCTGGGGCTACCAGTAATCAAACGTTCTCTTGACGGCAAAAATCAGTGACTTACACTGGACCTAAGCTACTGTTCCCTGAAGCAGGATCCAATTAAATAAGACAAGACAATGGCAATCTCCTCGAAATAAAGTGTCCTGCTACTTCACTTGAAAAGTGTTTGTTGAGAGAGCAATAGGGGAGAACCCCTGGGCTTCCGAGAGCGCACTTTCATCGCCCATTCCTTGTTAATTTTATCACTTTTTCTTCAGCTGCAAATCCTCCTAACACTAACGCATCACGCTGAGCTAAAAATACAAACCAACACGGTCTCATTAAAAGCCAAAGTGCAGAACCTCAACCAGAACTCACGGGGTCCTTCTGGTCAAAGTCAACCTCCATGACCACCTCTCCTCAATTTGTCCAATTACTTAATACGACCATAAACTTGAACCCAGAATTACTAAGGTCTTGAAGTTTACCGAGGCAAGATGGGATTTTCATTTGCCATTCATCTACGCCAAATGAAACAGTACTCCTATGCAGGAAAAGAACGAAAGAACCCAATCGCAGCAGAACTTTTTCTTAGAAAGAAAAGAAAAGAGAGAAAAACAGGGGAGGCTCACCTCATATCTTGCAAGAATATAGGCAAGAGATGTCCGGATCTATGATCAGAGCTAAACATGTGATTCCTTCGTCCCATCAGAGAACCCAAATCCTGGAACCTGTCAACGACCCGAGAAATTCGCCAGCTTCTTCTATCATCATCCTGGGACTCTCGAAATGGATATTATCGACCAGGATGAATGTTTCAAACGGACATATCATTCGTGGATTGAACTGGAATCGGGAGGCGACAAAATCAAGAAGCTTCCCATGAAACTGTGTAGAGAATCGGGTTAATGGAGGTTGGCCGTTTGGGATGTTGGGGATTGGGACAAGTCGTAGTTTCTTCTTCTTCTTCTTCTTCTCTATGGCCACGAGGCTCTTCAGAAAAATCGGTTTCTTTTGGGGGCCCTTTCTGAATCTCCGAAGTACAAGGAAAATTAGGACGTTGGTTTGACCTTACATAAGAACATAAATTTATTTTTTGCTTTCCCTTTAAACTTTAGAATATTATAGGAATTTCAAAAAATCGTGAAGAACTTGTACATAAATCTACATGTCAAGTAAGATTAAAAATATTATTCAATTTAAGAATGTTGTGAACAAATCATACATAAATCTACATGTTAATATGTGAATACTATGAAAGTTTCGGATCCAAAAAATATCGAAATGCGTGATTTGCAAATTTTAGATTAAGAAAAAAATTAAAAATAGAATAGACCATGGAATCTCACCAAGACGTATCATGTTATTATCTAAACTTTTATATAAAGTAAAGATGATATTTTACTTTTCAGGGATTTCGTTTGTTTTTTCCTTCTCAAATATTCTTAATTACGTGTTCCAATATTAGAAGTCGGATGGGTTCTATGTTACAAAAACCTTCTTAAAGGGATTGCAAATAGTGAAGTATTATTCTTTTTCGATATTTATTACTACCATTTTCCCGTGATTTTGTATTGTTATAAATAATTTATTTTCATTTTTAAATGATTCAAAATATTTTTTAACCAAATCTTTTTGCTTAATTTAACAAATGCCAAAGTTCGCGCTATTCCTAATCCTGATTACCCAATGTTTTAAAGCAAGTTTTATTCCGGGTATGAAATTGGAAGTGCTGCGGATTTTGATTCATGCCCTTTATTTTATGAACTTTGGATCTCTGAAATTGGGGGTAGTTCGAGGATTCGCATCAATGCCCGAAAACCGTAAAAATATCTTGAATCATATACGTATAGGAAAACGAAAAGTTGATGAAGGGGACCTCCAGGCCAATTTGCTTGAGGATAGGCAATATGAAAATAAAAATATTTAAAGGGGAATGAGCATAGAAAACGAAGATGGTGGAACGTGATAATGTTAAAGTAGTAAAAAATTGTGAAGCGTCGCAGCAACAAAGCATGATATGAGCTGTCCTCGAGAAACAGAACAAGAAGAACATGGACATCTTAGGCTATAATTTTTATTCCGCTTGCTTGTCCATCTCTAAGGTCCAAAGATAAATAAATAAATAAAAACATAGGTTTCATATAGCAAGTAATAGTGAAATGGGCAAAACTCTCGATGAGCTGTTGATCGAGTGCAGGATTCTAAAGAAAAATGCCATCGGTGAATCGAATTTGTAAGCTGTATTTTCAAAGAGAATTAATTCAAAACGATTTGGTCCGACTAAACTTAACGCATAACTCATTCCATTTACGCCTCCCAAAAACAGTCTGTCGACGAATAACTTGCAACATGAGCTAGGGAAGAAAAGGGAGAAAAAGGATATTTTCATGATTTTAGTCAACGTTGATGAGTACGACGATTAATGATAAGATAACGTGGGTGACTGATAGAGCCAATCTTGACATTTGAGTCAAGTTGAATTTTTTTGTACTATCCGTCCAGGGGGAGTGCATGCGTGATGTGATTTTAGAATGCTAAAAAAGATCTAGATATTTTCACAACTTCTCCACAAATCTTGATAGTATCTTTTAATTAATAATTTAATGGAAAAAAATAATAATTTTCCTGTGTAGGCCGGCTTATTAGCAAGACTGCTATGCCCCCAGAATTATTCTGGGAAGAACAATATAAAATTTTTTAAGAAAAAGCAAGAATTGTACTGTTTCTGAACGTGGCCAAGTGTGGTTTCTCACGTTAGCTTTGTCCGCGTAAGGACTAACTGCATATTTAAAGCCAAAATTTAAAAATAATATAATAAACTAAAACAAGAGATGGGACAAATGGGGTTTCTCGAGGACATAAAACAATTTTCAGCTAAGCAAGTGTACAAAAGAGAGAGAGAGAGAGAGAAAGAAAGAAAATTAGTGGAAGATGATCTTGGGCCACAATGTGGGCTCATTGCAATGGGCCTGTTAGGCCCAAGCCCATCTCTGGTGAACGCCATGAGAACTTTCTTCGGATTTATTTGGGTCTGAGACCGGAAGAGTTTTTGAGTTCTCAAGAGAAGTAGCTAAGGAACTGATTGAAAACCATGACCCTTTTGATGCTGGTTGATAACTTTTCTGGATATTAGCTGTGATGTGAAAAAATGTTGAATCGAACGAAAAATTGGTGGAAGGTTTGGATAGCACAAGAACATGTGGCTGATGAGAGAGTAGATTAAGAATAAATGACCAAGAAATTAGAAAGTTTTAGGAATCGCTAATCATTAAAAATGCGATGATTATGATTTGGATACCATTTGGACCAATTCGCCCAGTCTAATTCACTTATAATCTAAATAATTACATGGTGTGGTGATCTCACCCAACATATATGGGGTTTGAGATATTACAAATTTCCCTACTTAAAGAACTGACATTATTATGAGTGTTTGGTCCATATTGGCTAACCCTGTTCTTGTGTAGCATGGTTTGTTCATGCCTTCCCCAACATCTTAGAAGTATGCTAGGAGTTGTACCCTATCCGAGCTTTCATGCCTTTGCGATCAATTGCTGTCCTTGTTGAATCCGATATGAGACTAGTCCATCCGTAAACCGCATAACCATTAGAAAAAGTCTTGTTTTCACACAAGTTTTAACGACCCATTTGGATTCGTTCCACACTACTTAAGCCTCCAAAATGAAATATTATACGAAAAATATAAGGCTATAACCATCTGGGAGTGGTCGTTCATTTATAAATCACTTAATATAGCGAATCTTGGAATGCTTCATTTTCGAATTTAGCAATAGTCACGAGACCCGAGCGCCACTGTGTACACACATGACTTTTTCCTCAACACGCATCGAAAGCAATAAACTCCGAAAACCCGAATAAAAAAAAATCACGATTAAAAAAAAGAGGTACACACGAGTGCGAGAAAAAGAAACTAAGTATAATCCCGCGAAAATCGTCCCTGAACATGTCATTCGGACCTCGGATTGGATCTTCCCCCGTCGCCGCTCGTATAAAGTCGTGCCCACGTGAGGCGCAGGGCGACCGGTCCTTGTCGGATCATCAGCACGCGATGGCTTGCGAAGAAAGCAACGTCCGATTGGCCCCTCTCCCCTCCCTCCTTTTCAATGTGGACGCAGCATCCCCCACGGGAAAAGATTGCTGCGAGCTCGGAAAGCACGACAAGGACCACAAAATCGTACGAATTGGTCAATTTTTTAGGTTTGCAATAGTCTTCCCTGAGTGGTTCCCAAGCTAAATCAATTCAAATTCCCCAACTTGGGAAATTAAAATATTAGGAGATGGCCGAATTTATGAGGAGAACGCCTTCGTCGACCCAAGTGGGCAAGAAAGGCAAAGGGGAAAGTGACCAAGTTGGTCCATTTCCTTCTAGAGAGAATTGGGAAGCATTCAATAAGCGGTGCGCTAGGTAGATTTTAGACGCGTGGTTCATAAAACGTCAACCCCACCTATTAAAATAAAAAAATGTTTTGAGTCCGCGTGAAAAATAGAGGGGGAGAGTCACCTCCGGGTCCTATTTGTCTCTCCGTTGCCGTCCTGCTCAATGAATTGATGCGTTGGTGATGCAATGAATATAAAAGCGAGGTTTGAGAAGAGGACGTCGGGGACCATTTTGGGGAAGAGAAAGGGATGGATGGAGGAATGAATAATTGAGTGATGTTCAGGATATTGAGATCCATGTATCGGATGGATTTAGGTAGGAATGATTATTTCAAATTATGAGATTCGTTTAAACACTGGATGTAAATCCATCAGGTTATTTAGTCAATCCTTTTTAATGTTATGAATTTTTAGTATCGCTAATGTAATTATCTGGGATTAATCCCCCAACTTGGGATGAAGGCCCACGTGCTCTCTCCTACCCACGAAATCAATCCACGCTAACAATAAATACTGAAAATACGTGCATCAAAATGTCCATCCCCTGGTCCCTAAACTAGAAAATAATACCACTCTCTCTCTCTCTCTCTCTCTCTCTCTCTCCATGTGCACGAGCGCACGCGTGGGACAAGTCTCATAAAAAAATGAAAAAGATTTTCTAGGAAAAATCATCCAAAAAATCCTAATATGGATAAGCAATTTCAAGTTTCATCTAGATTACTCTTAGAACTTTACATTTACTTGTCGAAATAGATGTCTTAACTCGTGGAATTTGTAACCTATCCTATGTACCTAAAACTTGGAACCTACCATAATATAGGTTCTAGAGTTGGTTTTAGTAATGCTCTTAATTAAATAATTGTAGTGAATCATCACCATTTGCTATCATTCACTTATCATAATTTATATTTAGACACACAAAAATTATGACAAAACAAAAGTATCACTATTGGATAACGCCAATAATTGAAGCTTAGATTAGCAATTTCATATTACACATAGAATGCCGCATGATTGGGCGAAAACATAGAACAAGAAAAGCACAAAGACTTATTCCAAGTTCCAAGTTCCTATTTTCACATTGAACCTGAAATCTACCTGTTGAAATAAATTTCCTAATTTTTGGAATTTGAAACCTATCCTACATATGCTAGAATCTGGAATCGAACTGGCTCTACCAATCCAGTTCTCAAGTTCTTGATACTACCTTGGAACCATGCTCACTCTTATCTTGAATTCAGTCCTAAACTTTTTAATTTTGCCAATTTAGTTTTAAACCTTTTGACAACTTGCCCATTCGACTCTAAACATATAATTTAGTTCCAAACATTTTAAAGATTTACCAAACTAGTCCTAGCCTAAACCTTATAACAAATTACTAATTCAATCCTTCTAACTAATTGTAGCAGGATATCGCCAATATGGTAGTCTAATTAGTGCCAATCTTCCCACATGGTTGGTGGAGGTCACCAGGCCTCGACCAATGGCCAGTGGCCCCCTTGAGCCCTATTTTTTTTTTTTTTTTTGGTGAAAAAGATGAAAAAGAAAAGAAAAAAAAAAAAAAAAAAAAAAATTAGATTTTTTTTTTAAAAAATTAAAATTTCTTCTCGTTAGCCTCAATTATGTCACATAAGATAGCTAGGGGTGCTAATTGGATCACCATGCCACTAACATTTGACTAAAGTTAGCTGGAATGATTAAATTGGCAATTCCTTAAAATGTCTTGTTTGGCAAATTATTAAAAGGTCTAGGAATGAATTGACAAATTATCCAAAAGGTTTAGGATTGACATGGAAAAATTAAAAGATTGAGAATAGAATTGGTTGTCATACAATAAGTTTAGGACTTTTTGGATAAATTTTCCTATTTTGTATGATTTATTAAACATATGATATGCACTTAGTAACAACAGGGCGTTAAAGAACGGGGAAAGCCTCTTGTTCTACGGAAGGAGATCTAGCTATTGGATGGGACCTATATCTAAGTTTGGAAGATCTTTGTAGGCTGAGAACAAACTGCAGAACAATGGTTCATTAAAACTTGGATGGACCAAAAGAAGGTGGATGATCTTTAGATGATAAGAATGTCAATTTGCTTGGAGGAACCATTTCACAATAGGTGACAGGGTGAAATGAAATGTCATGAGAGGTCTAGAAGGACTGTTTATTGCAAAAGCAATTCATGGTACAGACGAAGTGGACTGTGTTATATACGAGCCTCTATGATCCTCGTGGCAAAAGACCCAGCTCTTGATCAATTTGAATTGGACTCGGACGGGTGTTTTACAATTGTTTTAACTGTTGGATTCTGGATTCTATCAAACTTGTTTCGTCGTTTTTTGATACGCGTAAGAGATGACGTGCATAATGCAAAAGCGAAGTGTTTTGTTTTGGAACGACGTTTTGACGGTCAAAGAAGGTCGTGTTAATGACTCCTTGAGTGGACAAAGCTTCTAACAGATATTTTGAACATTTGTAACACGAGAAAAAGGTCGACAGAGTATGATGAAAGGTGCTTGAGTCTATAGAAACATCTCTGAAGGTTCAAGTGGACGCAATACATTACGTGTAAGTTGTAATATATCAAGAATTACATAGTGAATCTGAGTCTTGATAGACTTGAAGTAAACTAAATGGAAAGATCAACCATCACAACGTGATTCACATTTTTTTCCCCTCTCCCTTATAATCTTTCAATTTATATTTACTATAAGTTTGTGATTCCACACCAGCGCACACGCTTCTACAACGCCGATGCACATTCTGCACACCATCCAGAACCTATTTGCGGAAAAACATTCAACTCTACTAGAGCGACCTAGTCACCCCCCGTTTAATTGCCGTGCCCAGTCCGTTTCAAGATGGCCGGCACAAATTTTCTTTTCACGCATGCGATCACGATGTGTAAATAACCATTCACACATCAAACAAATGTAGTTGTGAAAACTAAAGCCTACACGTGCATTGGCATGTTATTCCTCTTCGTGAAGCATCTATTTATTTATTTAATTTTATCATCATGTCAAACGAATGAAAAAAAAAAAAAAAAAAAAAAACAACCCTTTTGAAAATTAAGAAATCCAGCATTGCGGCTTGGCTTGGCCCCTATGGCCAGGCTTTTTTAAGTTTATTTCGCGTTACTTTCCGTCTTAGCTGGATGCATGGCGTGCGTGCGTCGAGCTCGATCATGGACCATTGCAATAACACAAAAGGGACTGGTGGCATTCCACATTCGCACATGCACTTGTCTTGTCGATGTTTTCTTCTCCCAACACGCCCAGCTAATCTCGCTAATTGCTGTCTTCTCATGATTAACAGTATCCAACAGCATGATCGTGTTTCGGTAGAAGCGCGATGCATCCGCGAATCAAAGGCTGGAAATCGGACAGCAATGGCCGGACGATTCGCTTGAGCTATATAACATTATCGAGGTACCGACATTAAAATCGTGGGAGAGCGTAAGAAAGGAAGAGAGAGAAGAGGGACGGAGTGTAGCCTTTGCTAGATGGGAATAAGGCTATGATTGATCATGCCTTTGGGCTCACCTTGTAGTCTTTTTTATACGGTACAATGTTGAGGGGAAACTATCTATTCGATCCTAAAGTTTTTCAATTATTGTTAATTTAGTTCTAAAATTTTGTACAATATAGTCATTTTGGCTAATTTTCACTTAAAATTATTTATGTGATAGTTGAGTCATTATTGGTCATCTTATGTAATATACTGCCATATGAGCAATGTTTATCAAAAATTGATCAAAATTGGAAAGTTTATAACCGAATTGCATTCCGTATAATAGGTTTAGAACTAATTGGACAATTTCACTAAGTTGTCGAGATATTATAGTGTACTTTGGGTTTTTAAGCAAGCAATCTCTATACTTTGGAAAATGATGAACTAATCCATACAATTGGGATGGAAGTGAAAATTAATCCCTTTTTGCAGGTATATTTCTAATCAAGTTAGGTGAGGATTTTCAAAATCGGACGCCGCATACTTGCTTGCCATTGGAAACCCTAGCGAAAGTTTGGCAGAGGAACTGTTAACTTTTCATTTTCTCACATTGACCAATAACTTACCTATTAGTAAATAGTGTTTTCTTTACGTGATTTGTAAGCTTTCAAGAGGACAAGTGACTTCCAATCCCGTGGGGATGAGCTCTTTCTATACGATGACACGTAGTTTATAATTTTCCGTACAATTGTACTGATATGAAAAATGGCGATTCTACATAACTCTTTCCCCTTAGTTCATAATATGCATCTCATTCATCCAAGGACGAAACCCTAGACCATCTTCCTTCTCTCTCTTCCCCCACCCTCCTTCACCTAGGTTTTGGCAGAGCGGCCTACTCTCTCTCCCTCGCCGCCGAGGACCCTCCCCCTCCGCTCCCTCTCACTGAAGGTCAAAGCTCGCAAGATGGGAGCTCGACCAGATGAGGCTTGTTTCATACGAGTTATGAGCTTGGCCTCACGCAACCTATCAAATAATCAATGACCGGCAACTCCCTCTCTTAGTAAGTAACTTCCTATGGTGGTCTTTAATTTTCCATACCAAACATATGGAGTATGCACGTGTGCATATGCAATTAGCATTTAGTAACTCTTCAATAAATTCTGATCTTCGACATTTCAGAACTTGGCAATCCATACAGGCCATAAAACTTACTTGTTAATCAAATAATAATAAGTTGGCTTATTTTGGTTAGTTTGTTTAACTTTATGATGCACACAGATATGAAATGGCTCGAAACATGGCTCAATTGATTTTTATGCTTAGCGATATGACTTATCGTAAAAAAAAATTGATAATATTTTACATTTTTAAGGCCGTAAAATCATTAGAAATATTTTACGTAATATAGGGTATTAGATATTTCTTCAGAATTTAGGGTTTACCTAATAAACGTAAAATCCAACTGTAAGCCGTTCCATCAGGAAAAAAGCCAAAAGAGACCGAGCGAGCGAATGCCGTGCAATTTCCCCTCAAAAAAGGCGCAGCCAGCAAAAAGCCAATCACCGCGCGAGCAGGGGAGGGGCCGCCGGTGGGGACCACGTTCACGTGCTGTGTCCCGGCTTCTCGACACGTCTAAGGAATTAGTTCCTCAACCTACGTCTCGCTCGAAATAATAAATTATATATACCTCAAAATGCGACTTAAATTATTACTATCGCCAGAAAAAAAAAGAAAAAGAAATTTGCCATTAGGGATTTGAATAGTCCCTGTTTACTCGAATTCCTAGGCGGGCACGGTCCGATGCGCGTTGTCTATTAGCCATTGTATTTTTCGTTGCCGTCGGCCGTGGCGACTTGGTTTATCGAATAATAATTTCCTATGCCGTGATAGAAAATTGAATTAGAAAATACTGGATAATAGCCCAAAGAGTAGGAGGAGAAAAGAAAAGAAAAAAGAAAATGGATAATGTCTTTTCTGGAAAAAGAATGGTCGCACGTGTGGAGCCGACTGGGACATGCGAGAGAGGAAAGTACGGGCGGGGTGGGGCCCGCCCTCCCGGGTTTGGCCGTATCCTGACCGTTCAAACTGAACATCACGTCAGACTGAGCGGAAAAAACCCCCAATTACCGGAGCGGGCAGAGCATCTTGCCTTTGCCCAAAAAGCATCGGCGCCTGGGGGGATCGCTCGGGTGCGTCGCGGATGCGGTGGGCGCGCGTGGCCCCCCCCTCCCCCTTCGGCCTCTCGCCCGTCCGATTCTGCGGTGGGCGTCTACGCGATCGAGGGCTGCGATCGTGTTTCCTGATTACTCCCTACACGAGAGAGAGAGAGAGAGAGAGAGAGAGAGAGAGAGCAAATAGACGAAATAAATCTATGTTTGCCTTAGGGCAAGGGCTCGCATGGGCTGATCTTTGTTAAGGATCTTGTGGATACCACGTGAGATTCGCTCGATGAATTTGCTGGCGGACATGAATTTAACCGAGCAATTTCCTACATTGGATTTCGTATGTAAACCCAACACGCGATTTTCTACGCGTGCCCAGATCAAACAAACCGCCGTGTTTAAGATGTTGTCTGATATGGCCTTTTTACGCGGCGGTTTCAACTCTAAGGAGAATTTCCAAAATCGTGAATTGCCAAGCTGCCCTCTTAGTTTTAGAGCATTACAGATTGCAAACGCGTATTATTTGACTTATAAGTCAGCGCCGCATAATACGATCACAACACGGTTACAATTTAACCGCAACTATACACGGCGACTTCTGAATAGATCAATAATATAAATAACATTACGTGTGGATGTAGAATATGATAAAGACCCTCTCCAATTTATAAAATGAAATTCTCGTTTTTATTTTAGTCCTCTTTTTTCTTCCTCTTAAGCTTTCGAATCATCCAAATTTGTTGTCAATAATGGAGGGCGCCCATGCCTTGGAGGGGGTCCCTCCATTGGAGCAGAGAATCGTAGCGTTTGTTGGGGCATACATACAAGGGGCAGCCGTATCCGTTTGGAAGAGCTCTCTCCGCTTTGACCGGTCCGAACGCTTCGCGTGGCACTTGATCCACTTCATATCATATGCTTGGATTTCTTCCTTACTTTCCAACCCTATATTTTCTCATTTCATTTCTATTTATAATATCCCTCGCGTGCGAATTTTCATGCACCTTAGTGATCTTGCTTCTTTGGCGTGGTCGAATTCCGACCATTCATAAGATTGAGGATAGACTCATCAAACAAGTGGGTCAGATCGGATTTTGACCCAAATAGACCAATTTAATAAGTTTTGATTCATTTCCACGCAATGCAAATATAATAACTCATTCCCGATTTGACATATATTGCCAAGGCAGTTCCGTATTTAACTCAATCTACGAAAATTTATAGCTAGATTGAGATGGAAGTGCGGAATGAATAAGCAAGAGATCAATAAAGGTGCAAGAGATTAGAAGAGAAAGTTATAGAAATAGATTGAGTCAAAGTAAATTACAAAGTCATTTATGACCCATTTACTTAATATAATTAACTTATTTAACATATATGGGTTAAGAAGTAAATTTATTACCTATTTTGATAGGTCTAATTAATAAGTTTGTAAGAAATTACTCATGATTGAATCTTTTGAAAGTCGTGCTAATGGGATCGACCCAAAAGCCCCTTTCTTTTGAGATGCAAAATTTTAATCACCGATTTGATACTCGATTGGCTTAGGGTTTCACTCGATCATATTTGGAATTTGCATAAATGGGGGAACATCTTCTAATCCAATAGTGTACGGCTTATCCCAAAAGGGATTTGAGAACTCGAAAATAGGGAGTTGATAGTAACAACACGATTAAACATGATATAACATGGAGATTCCCATACAGGTTTTTACATTTCAAAAATCAAATATCTAAATATTGTCGGTAGGTGTCGTGGCATAAGATTGATAATAGCAACTCTTTACTTTTCTAGTAATTTTGGAGTTGGTTCGAATCTGTATTAACTATACGATCATGGAAAGGTTTGTTTATGTGCCACGGCCCCATCAGAGCAACCGATCTCTTCACACGAGATATGTCATAACCGAACATCGCATAACGAGCCGTTTTAAAATATGTTCTACGACTTGTATCAAACTCGTGATCTCGCGAAAAACAGATGTCTCTTTATCATTATACCAACTATCTTTATGAATATAAAATTAGTATGTGAAGTGACGTGATGGACTTATAAGAAAAACTATTCAGCCGGAAGTATTGAATAAATATGGCCGCCGTGTGGGTAAAAACATAGTTTTACCATCCAAATTGAAGCATATACTTGGAATTATTTTATTGATGATCAACTGGTAGTTCAATTCACAAGACTGGAGTCTCCCGGGGGGCACTGAAAGAAAGTCTATAAAGTGTGAACAGAGAGAGAGAGAGAGAGAGAGAAGAATCTCAGCCCCCTCCTCATCCTGCTGCCGCATGAAAGACTAAAGAAAAGCAGAAAACCTGTCGAATAAATAAACAAAGAAAGCGTCGACCTCGTGAAAGAGGAACAGCAACCAGCCCAGAGAGAGAGAGAGAGAGAGAAGCCAAGAGAGAGAAGACCCCCACCCCCTAAAACACAGACTTTCTGAGAGAGAGAGAGAGAGAGGAGGCTTGGTAGAGAGAGAAGAGGAGGAGCAGGGAAGAGGGTTTTACAGAGAGAGGTAGAGAATGGCCGGAGGGGCCTCCGGGAGGCTTCCGACGTGGAAGGAGAGGGAGAACAACAAGAGGAGGGAGAGGAGGAGGAGGGCCATAGCCGCGAAGATATACACGGGCCTCAGGGCTCAGGGCAACTACAAGCTCCCCAAGCACTGCGACAACAATGAGGTCTTGAAAGCTCTCTGCACCGAAGCCGGTTGGGTCGTTGAAGAAGATGGTACTACTTACCGAAAGGTAGTCCCTTTTTTTTTCCCTTTCCTTTGTTTCTTTCTTTCCCTTTTCTTGCATGATCTCCCTGTTCTATTAGAATCGCTTCTTTTCAAGATCCATGGAAACCCTCTCGTCGCCGTCCTCCTCCCTTTTTTCCGGATTTTTTTATTTTTTTTATTTTCAGTGGATGGTGGGTTTGGTGATTTTCAATCTGGAGATGGGTTGAGGCTCTTTGTCTGGTTTGCCTTTCTTGTTTAGGCGTTTGGATCTGGTGATGGGTTGGTTCCTTTTATGCCGTTCTGGTCGATTTCTGTCCGATGTGCAGCTAAAATTTGTTTGTCATATATAGGAAGTTTCAGATTTCTCATGGTGGATGGTGAAATCTGAAGATTTGGTTTTTTAAGGACGAAATCAGCTTGTGGAATTTATTATGGACCAGAACTGTGAGCTTTTTCTCGTTGTTATGACCTGGGTAAATTGGGGGAGTTGAGTTGAGTTGTTCAGCTTGAGCTCTTCCCCTTTGTCCTCCTAAATTAAATGCTTGAGTCCCATTCTCATCAAGGGATCTCTTAAATTGATTCTCTTGTGTTGAGTTGACATCTTAATTGCGCGGTTGACCTTGTAATTGCTCTTTCTGTTTGTAGAATTACTGATTTCTTGTCCTTTAGTTGAAGAGATTTGAGTAGTGGGTTCTCATTTTTGCTCTTTCTGGGACTCTGCCATATTGCCATTTCCCCCAAAAGAATATGTTTGGCAAGGACCATGATACTAGGCAATATTCTGCTCATTTTATTAGAGTGCTTTTGGATTAGAGTGGTTTGTGTCCTGTCTGATTTTATTAACGATACTACTCAGGGAAGCAAGCCACCTCCGGGTGAGATCATGGGTGCTTCAGCGAACATCAGTGCATGCTCATCATATCAACCGAGTCCGCAGTCCTCGGCATTTCCGAGCCCTGTCCCATCCTACCACGCCAGCCCCACATCGTCGTCCTTTCCTAGCCCTACCCGGTTCGATGCCAATCCGTCGTCGTACCTCCTTCCGTTCCTCCGTAACATCGCTTCCATCCCTACAAATCTCCCTCCCTTGAGAATTTCCAGCAGTGCCCCTGTGACGCCTCCTCTCTCTTCCCCAACTTCTCGGAACTCGAAGCGGAAACCTGACTGGGAATCCCTCTCCAATAGCTCAATACATAAGTCCTCCTTCCGCCACCCTCTGTTCGCCGCCTCTGCCCCCTCCAGCCCCACTCGTCGCCAAAACATGACGCCTCCAACAATCCCCGAGTGCGATGAGTCGGATGCCTCCACAGTGGACTCTGGCCGATGGGTGAGCTTCCACCAAAACGTGGCGGTGGCTGCAGCAGCTCCGCCTTCGCCTACGTTTAATCTGGTCAAATCTTCGAGTCAACAGGGTCCTCTCAAGGATGGAGTTGAACAAAATAGCAGTTTGGCGTGGGTAGCATCGTCCGACAGGGCTTGGGGCTCTGAATTTGAGTTTGAGAATGGAAGAGTTAAGCCTTGGGAAGGTGAGAGGATTCATGAGATTGGGGTGGATGATCTGGAGCTCACACTAGGGAGCAGCAAGGCTCGTGCTTAAGCATTTCGCAAACTCTTGCCCATTGACAATCTCAATGATGTGGCTCATCTGATTCAGTGACTCTAGGCATTCCGGCTGCTTACTATGTCTCTTGCAACTGTATTGTGAGGTGCCGTTTTGAAGGGGAAACTCTAGCTCGATCTCATGTGTCCTGAACCCTTTTCTTTTAAAGATTATGTATAGTTAAATTTTTTCAGTTGGAGCATTGGCTGTGAAAGGTCCCTTTCCAATTCAATTATGAGAGAGCAAATGCTTGGTCTACCTCCTCGCAGGGACCTCTATTTACAATCATTCAAGTGATGGCAAGATTATGCAGAAGCTCAGTTCGAAGGTTACATTCTTTTTCTATGCTTATATACAGCCGATCTATTCTTTACTTATCATGCATCTCTTTGAGCTTGAAATACGGGAATTGTCCTCTTAGAGTAAGGAACTACAATTCGTCCTTGACTTTGTGAAGAAACAGAGCTTACCCTTGTTTTGATGGTGAACCAAAACCACTGCTCTTCTTTTGTTAGGTTTAACTAGTTGGCGAACAGAATCGCTTACTCCTGTCTGTCTGATTGGCAAGTGAAATTCATGTCATCTAATTGCTAGATTCGCGCATATCTGGCGTGCTAGTCTACAAAACCCAACAATGCCCGGACAAAACTTTCTGGGAATTATTGAGCCGGTTGGACATGGGAGGCCCTCATTATCTGGTTTTCTATCGTCCCCAGCTTGGCTTGGACCCGTTCTCAATCTTTCCCTTTCGATAGCACGCGTGAGGGCCAAAACCGCGACAAGAAAACTCAGCTCGAAAGGTCAGGGGAGAAGTTCAATGCGTGTCTGAAAACGATTTCGAACCGATCTTCTTTCTCTGTGGTAGGGACGTTTGCTTTGTGTGTGCCTGAAAGTTTGGTTTCTTGCTCGCATTTTGTCAATCCTTTGTTGTACCGCAACTCTTCTTTTCTTCCCCTTTGGTGGGTCAAAGTGGGTATCTTCCCAATAGTCCCGGGTGGGTCTCTTCCCCCATGTGATGTGCCTGATCTTGGGGTTTCTATGGGGACCATATCTTTGGTTTAATGTCGTGATGTGTCTCGGCATCTGACCAACTAAATTTCTGAGAATCTCCCACGCTTGGGTTTTGTGCCGTGATTGAGCCCTTGTTGTTGTGATTGTTCGCGGGAATTGGGATGAGGGTTAAAATCTGACTTTAGTCCCTCTAATTTGCATTGTTTCTTAAAGAGTCAATTTTGTTTTTAATTGACACCATAAAATTTGTTTGATTCTTTATGACATGACCTTTATTTTTGCTTTGTCATTTTCGTTTTTATCGAAATATTGGCGTGACATTAGTAAATTCCGGCATGTGTGGTGGTGTTTGGCACCAAATCGACCATACAACCATAAGAGGGGCCATGGGAACCACTGTTGAGCTACAGCGAGGGGCTACACGATCCTTTCTTGCCCTTTTTTCTCTATCGATTCATTATCGTGTGCTAAACATGCTCATAAAAAAAATTCAACCAAAAAAACACGCGATTGTGGAAACCATGGTAGCATCATGTTGCGGGAAAGAATAGATCACGGCCTTTCATGATTAATTTCTTTTTAAGTGGTTATGTATCGCGACATTCGTGATTATCAATTTGTATTGAAATTTCGATGAGAGTATATGCTATAGCAATGAGTTCGTAGGAGGGCCGCTGCGCGGACAAATTGAAAGAAGTGGACACCCTGAGTTATGCATGGCATGGTCGAGTTGGACAACAACAAAGAAGTCATTTATCAACAGAGTTTGATGAGAGGGAGCACTTGCTTTCTGTGACACAACCCTTGGTGGTTTGGATAAGAGGAAGGTCTTCAAGAATACTCAAACTGGTCACCAACCCAGTAGAGTGCTAGGGATGTAAATGGGCCGAGGGGGATTTCTTTGGTCCAACTTGAGGCTTGGCCCTAACTGATAAGAAATCAGTCTGGACCAGATTCGATAGGTTTGATCTCCGAGGCTCAGTTCATTTCGTGGATCATGAATGATATGAAAAATATTTTCTTAAAATTAATTATTTATATCATTTGCAAAAATTAGTTGATAAAAAATGTTCAGTATTGGCAAAAATTTTTTGATAAATATTTTCGTGAATGATGATGACATTCTTCGTTTATTCATTTTTGTAAGGGATATAGGTGATTGGATATTTTCCCTTTTTTATCTTGAAAATATTATCCATCAATTATCATTCTTCGAAACTCTTACTTTATGGTTATGAAATGATTAACGTGAAATTGCTTAAACTTACAGGGGCATATTAATACAATTTAGGACGCCCATTTAGAGTCAGACGAGGACTGTTTTTGAGGCTATTTTAAACCTCGAAAATCTACTTTTTGGCATGATTTTGGGCCTTTATTTATTTATTTATTTTTTTCCGAATTCGACCCTGAACATGAATCTGAGACACTGAAAGTCAAAGTCCATGAATGTCTTTGGATTCACTGGATTAGGAATTTTAGAAGTGGCGTCTCCCAATTCTTAGTCCAAGTTGGTGGGCTTGAAGAAACATCTTTTTCTTACCATGTCATGATTGTCAACAACGTTTGGGCCCTCATTCATCATGACAAGCCACGAAACCAAATCTAATACCACCTCTTCTCTTTGGTACTCTTTCGTAAGTAAAAGGGTGGAAAGAGATGATAAGGTTTGGCAACCACATTATATTATCATAAAATTTTTGCACACTCTATAAAATGTCTGATTTGAATTGATAACTATTTATAGAAGGATGAACTTGTCGTCGTAACCCCTCCACAGCTCAATCACGTACGAAGCCAGGGGATCACTGTGTACTCTTTCATCAGTAAAAGGGTGGAAAGAGATGGTAAACTTTGACAATCATGTTATCATAAAAGTTTCACACACTCTATGAAATGTCCCATTTGAATTGATAACTATTGATAGAAGGACAAACCGGTCATCGTTATCCCTCCACAGCTAAACCACGTATGAAGCCAGGGGATCACTGTGGCCTGAGCGTCACCCGTATTTAATCTACATATTGTAAGATTGATGAGCAACTAGTATTAGATGGATGAATTGATTATAACACAATGACAGATTGTGTCTCCGCATGCTTAACTACAAGTCGATTCCTAGAGACTGCAGCTTTTCCTTAAAAAGATTTACCATCCCAATAATCAAGAGACGACGTTTGGGCCTTTCCATCATGCTATAGACGTAGAAAAGTCGCTGTAGCTTTTAAAGCATGTTTGATAAATTCTCCATAGACATGATAGCGACATAGGTGTAGAAACTCACAACGCTCTAAGGAAGTAGCACCACCCAAATTTCGAGATGCTCTGGCTTTAAAAAATACATCGCTAATGACGGGACACTGTCCGATTGAGGTAGGATGAAAAGACATCAATGATCTGGTGGGATTATGAGACTCGTATAGTAATGGCTCATCATAAAGTAATAATCTGATAAAAGATAGTCTCTAATTAAAAGGTATGGCTTTGCTTGATTAATTTGAATATAATTAGCTTGCACGGGAACCCTATTGCAATGTTCTTAAAAAGAGCTAAGTACGTATTTGCTATATTTTAATGATAGCGAGGTGAGGTTACACACATTATATTTAAGAATTATAAGTGTAGGTGGATATTGTATCACATGTTTCTTTTGTTATAGGTTAGGGAAAATATAAAGAGATGAGAAAAAATTATCCGGCACAACAAGTAACAAGGTCAAATTATCTTCTCATGCTTTGGGATCAGGCAAGATTTATGTGCTCATAAGATTTCTTCGCTGATTGATCCAGGGGACAAATGCTTAAATCAGATTATTTAGAGGTCTATGGAATACCCTACAAGTTTTGTGAACCGACTAATTTCAAGTTTTCAAATTATATAGGCGATCCTAATCTAAAATATTTTGAACTCAATTGGTGGGATTTGGAAACTAGAAATCGATTACGTGGTGTCTTCAAGTTCTTCAAACAGAAAAAGAACTTAATGTCCCTATTAAAGCTACACCTACAAAGAAGATTGGGGCAACATTGCCCAATCCATTGGACACATCTTCTTCAAAATACTTGCAAAAAAGTTCTAAATTTATTATACGGATATTAATTCAGTCATAAATTTTTGAATCTGACCAATTTAGTCATAAATCTTTTTATGATTAGTCAATATAGTTCTTTTGGCTAAATTTGGCTAGAAATTGCTGATATGGGCGCCAACAACTATGTGACATAGCTCGCATTAATTGAATAACTTTTTGTGATTTCTTTTTTTTTTTCCCTTCTTCCTTGGCCAGTTGTCAAGCCTTGGCAATGGCTAGCTAGGGTTGACTTTGCAAAATCGGGCAAGGTTGAAACTCAGGCAAGGTCGACCTTTGTTGACCATTGCTAAGGGCTGACGACCAGCCAAAGAAGAAGGAAAAAAAAAGACAAGAAAAAAGTTCAAAAAATATCTATAAAGAACTGTTTATGTCAGTGCAGCTTGTGTCATGTAGGACAATACATGTTAGTGATTTTTCATAAATAGTTAGAAGGACTACATTGGTAAATTGTCAAAAGATTAAAGATTAAATTGGTCAAATTGAAAATTTTAGAACTGAATTGATATATATACAATAGGCTTGTGACTTTTTTTTGTAATCTTGCTCATCTTCTTTGCCAATTCATTCGCAATCACACCAATCTTCCTAAAGAAAATTCCTTCGAAACAATCACTTGAATATCTGATGTCCCCAATAATCAGGTCGACGTACAAATCAAGCTTTTAGAATTGGTTGGTAAAAAGAACAGTTCTTAGATTGGAGACAAATGATCCATTAAAATAAATATACATGAATACATACTAGCTAGGATACACAGTTCTAAGAAGCATGAAATCAGAAGTTATATCTATGCAAGTGAACCAGATTAACTCATTTTTCCGGATGATTCACCAATGACTTAATATGAAAACAGTAAACTCCTCTTTTGCGCGATGAAATAATATTAATCTCGATATTGCTGAAAGTCAAGCAATTAAGAGTTTTTCCCATCATGGATGTTAAGGTGCACATTTGAGCTTGTTAATGCCAAGAAAGTCCATATGTTGGTTCAAATTTCCCGCGCTTAACCTTTTAAGTGAATGCAGAATTCAACAGTCTCTCTCTTGGTAATCTTTCAGGTGTCAAACTTTGCTAAATCACGATCTTTCGTCTCTTCAAGAATTTCTCTGCTTATCTCATTGGGCGGAACACTTAGAAAATCTGGTTTGGTTTCAATGAGCACGTTTTCCTTCTTTTGAGGAGCATGATCGGCTACGTCCACCCCATGGGGCCAACCAATCTTTGAAAAGAAGAAGAAGAAGAAAAGACAAAAAAGGAAAAGAAAAGAAAAAAGAGGGTGAGGGTTCTTGATAGTGAAGAGAGAAAAAGGAGCGTTTGCACAAAAGGAAAAAAGAAAGGAGGGAGAGAGACAGCGGTTTAGAGGAAAAAAGACACTTCAGATTTGCTGGAGAAATGTTGTCAAAATCGGTTGAAAATTTTAGCATGTTGCTCGTGAGATTAAGATCCAGAAGTTGACTGGTCTTGTTTGTTGAAATCCTTCTTGAAATTGTATCCCAACTTCTTTAGTTGTGGTTAAAGTTTTCTTACTTTATTAATCCACCTTTGTGATGATGATATATTTCTATATTGTTAAATGTGTTGAGCCTCTAGCAGTTTGGCTGAAGATGAACTATTGTGCGTCCTATAATTCTTGATGATTAGTGAAAGGTTTGTACGGCCGTTGTGGTTTTCGGTTTTCCACCTGAAAATTACAGGTGCTGTTTTTATGCTTTGTCTCTAATTTTTCAAGTTTAGTGTTGATGTTGCTGGAATATTATAACCGATTGCTGCTATTCTCGGGCATGCACCCATTCTTCACTGGTCGATATAAAAGCGACGTCTCCAGGGGGAGTAAGAAGAAGAAGGAGACGACGATGGTGGTGCTGCCTATGTCCCTCGTGCTTCGAGAGTGACGGCTTGAATGGGGACGCCGCTTCTCTTTCCCGACAGTTACTTTCACGGAGAAAGAAAAGACAGCGTGACGTGAGAGAGGAAAATGACGGGGGCCGTAGCGGTGGAGTCAGTGCGGGAAGATTTCGCGTTTTTAAAAAAAGCAAAGGAAGGGAGTCTTTTTTTTTTTCTCCTTATATTATTATTATGCGGAGGTTCGATTTTTAATTAGTGATAAATTTGGGGGATGGGATTGCCTTTTTTGGCTTTTTTTTTTTTTTTTTTCGATATTTCTCTTTTGTCTGGGAACGGTGATCAGGAGGAGGGTTGTCGGTGAGGGGGGAGGTGACCGGGTATCGCCGGTCGCGGGGACGCATCGTGGTCAACTTTTTTCCGGTCCACCTAAACCGGCATCGCTGTCTATGCTTCTTCGGTCACTGGAGGAGGTCGCTGTCTGTAACCGTCGCAATTGAGGGAGACCGTTCCTGATGGAAACGGGACGGCTTTCCTCGCATTTTTTCAGAAAACAAAATATACTGCCAGCCCACAAGAAATCTATAAATATGGTACACCTACTGATGCAACATAACAAATGCATCTAATGTGCAATCACTTAATAGAGTGGTCCAGAAAACGAAAATAAAAACAAGTGAAAAGATGTTTTGTCGAGCCCATATGGAGCAAATGTCACAATAGGAGCAACAAGACATTTGTAACGATGGACACTCTCATTTTTCCAGACTCATAATTGTATCAACCACAGATGTATGGTGGATACCTAACTAATGTATGGCATGGACGAGTGGTGGGTGGTGGTGGTTCGGTGGCCAAGAGGTGGTGGGGAGTAGGGCGTGGGGTGGCGTGGGGTGGCATATGGTGGTGGGTGAAGCAGCAGCCAGCAAGAGGAAGGAAGGAAGGAAGGAAGGAAGAAGAAGAAGAAAGAAGAAGGTGGGGGGGGGTGGTTTCGGCCGAGAGAGGGGAAAGAGAAGAGAGAGAGAAGAAAGGAAAAAGTTGGGGGAAGGAGGTAATGTGAGGAGGAAAAGGGGAGAAAAAAAGAGAGAAAGAGAAAAAGAAAGGGGAATGGGGAAGAATTGGAAGAAGGGGGGAAATCACGTGGGGGGAACTGGGAAGTGACGTGCTAGGGTTTTTTCTTTTTAAACTTTGACCGGTCCCGGTTCTAGTTTCCATAAAAAGGGAACCGGGAATCGGAACTGGTCTCATTAGAACTAGGGACCCTCCGGTTCGATTATTCGGTTCCCGATTTTATCTGGGACTGTGCTCACCCCTAATATGAGCACAATGCCTCCTAGAATCGTACAATCACCTATGACTCTTTCCTCTGTCAAATTACAATCATCGGTTTCAACGTTCTCCCATGTTTCAACGAAACATCGATTTAGATAGTTACGTAAGCAAAATGATTTGCCTTAATTTATAAATATTAAAGCATCGAAGGTGCGTGGTGTCTAATGGCGCCGCCAAATGGAAGCAAGATTAGGTTTTTGAGGATGAATGATCCTATCTTTTCTTGAGTAATGTCGCTGAATAGACAAAGGGTGCCACCAAATCATCCGCTTATCTATTTTCCCCCTCTCTTTAATCACTTTTCTTACCAGGGTCTTTTGAGTTCATGAACGAATATCATGAGAAAAGAACTCAACTCGAAGCGAATACTCCGATGTTTAGTCTAATTCATGCGCAATATGTGGTCATTTCAGTTCAATTTGACTTGACGCGATTCTCAATTATAAAATGAATCTAGAATTCAAGCTTAGATTTGATCTCAACGGGCTTGAATACTTTTCCCTACATCATATACTTAAATCTTATGAATTCTTCGTTTACACTTGTGATATTACATGCTTTAGAAAAAATTCATAGAAGCTCAATTAAGCTTGCAAGCCTCTCGAGTTAGAGTACGACGAGTCAGAGCTTGATCAGAAATCACGTGCCAAGTTCTCAAATAATTATCGAGGGACCCCAATGGCTTGATTTCAACCCACGAAGTTGGATACTTCTCACCAGTTATAACCCCTCCCACCTAACGATGTGTCGCCGCCAAAACATCCTCTTGATTCACACTCTCAGCTTCACTTCTTTTTACAGATTTCGACCTCTATTCCTCCGATTCATCAATGGAGAAGCCAAAAAAGCTCCGTGTGGCGCTCCTCTCGAGCCCCGGCCCAGGCCACCTCATCCCTGTCATCGAGCTCGGCAAGTGCCTCGTTGCCGACCACGACTTCGAGGCAACCGTCTTCGTCCTCCCCCTGCAGGCCTCCCGTGCTGAGGCCGAGATCATCAAGTCTGCCATGACCCCCAAGCTCCTCGACATCGTGGAGCTCCCGGCCCCCGACCTGTCGGCTGCGGGCCTCAGCCCAGATGCAGCTGTGGTCACGAGGCTTGTGATCATGATGCGTGAGGCCCGGCCGGCATTCAGGTCTGCGCTCGAGGGGATGGAGGCCCGGCCCGATGTCCTCATTGTGGACATGTTTGGGGTGGAGTATCTGTGCATTGGCGACGAGTTGGGGATCCCCAAGTATGTCTTCGTGCCTTCCAATGCATGGTTTCTTGCGCTGTTGATATACTCGCCGGCACTGGACAAGGAAGTGAAGGGAGAGTACGTGGACCGAACCGAACCGCTCGAGATCCCAGGTTGCAAGCCACTCCGACCAGAGGACGTGGTGGACTCCATGCTGGACCGGTCTGACCAGCAGTACCATGAGTACGTGCAGTGGGCTGGCGGGATCCCGACGGGAGATGGAATCTTGTTGAATGTGTGGGAGGATTTGCAGGCCGAGACGCTGGCTGCGCTGAGGAATGAGGAGTTCTTGGGACGGGTTGTGAACGGTCCGGTATATACGGCTGGGCCGCTCACTAGACTGGTCAGACCGGCCGGTTTGGGGAAGGAGCTGCTGGAATGGCTGGATAAGCAGCCGAGCGAGTCGGTGATGTTCGTCTCGTTTGGAAGTGGAGGGACTATGTCGGCTGAGCAGCAGGTCGAGCTGGCTTGGGGATTGGAGCTAAGCCAACAAAGGTACGGTTTCAAGTATGTGTATAGCTAGAATAATAATTTTTCCTGGTTACTAAGTTCATGGTATGGTGCACGGTTTTAAAAACCATTAACATAATTTATTAGTAAAACGGTTGTTGGAAATTTTCTCTTTCCTCTATTTAGTATCTGATTAAAGATGAAAGAAAATATAGTCTTTTTCCGAATTAAAACAAAATCCATTAGCCAACATTAAATTATGAGGTAGTTTGCGTTCATATGTAGAAATCAATAGCCAAATAAATGATACATATTATAATAAGAATATTTTAATTAGGATCATTGTCAATATAAAGAATGCATTGCACGTTGTTTATTACTGATTGACATATGGAAGATTATGCGTACATAATTAACTCATCACACAAATGTCATCCAATCCAATGTTGAACAGGTAATTTTTTCACAGAAGACCTACTAATAATCCAAGGAGGGACAAATTTGCAAATATAGATTAAGCTGTGTGTTAGTGTTATTTTGTTATATACTCAATAAATTCCTTCATCTTACGAATGTTTTATTTCAATAGGTTTATATGGGTACTTCGACAACCAACTGTCAAAGCTCTTGATGGATCATTTTTTGATGTGGGAAAGGGTGATGCCGGCAATGAGGTTTTGAGCTTTTTGCCGAGTGGATTCACAGCACATACCCGTGGCATTGGATTTATACTCCCATCATGGGCCTCACAAGTGGAAATCTTGATCCTGGACAAGTTTAGGTTCTTAGCGAATTGTCATCGTCTCTCCCCAACACAGCATGGTAATGGAAGTGGGGCTTGAGGGCGGCCAACTTATCCAATTTATCAGCTTAATATTTGTTAAATCTCGAGTTATCTCGTGCAAGTTATCTGAGACCGAGACAAGCTTCTGGAGAATGTTAGTTCATTGTGTGACTCATGTCGGTTCATCACGTGACAGATTAATCCCAGCAATAGTTTCTACTGCGAAAACCTTTAACAGAACTTGGATCGCACGCCCGACTAGTTCTTTTCGGTGGAATACAAGCATGGTGCCGCAGTTGTAGCAGAAGGAGACGGCGATGGTGGTGCTACCTATGTCCCTCGTGCTCCGAGAGCGACGGCTTGAATGGGGACGCCGCTTCTCTTTCCCGACAGTTACTTTCACGGAGAAACAAAAGACAGCGTGACGCGAGAGAGGAAAATGACGGTGGGCCGTAGCGGTGGAGTCAGTGCGGGAAGATTTTGCGTTTTTAAAAAAAGCAAAGGAAGGGAGTCTTTTTTCTTTTTTCCTTATATTATTATTACGCGGAGGTTCGATTTAGGGCCCGTTTGGTTCAGTTTTGGGGAAATGCCTTTGGGAGAATGTAAATACCTTTGAGGTAAAAGGGTTTTTGAAATACTAGATTTGTTTGGTAAACTATAACCGAAAAGTCTTTAGAGAAATGCAAGACGTTTGATAAACATATATTTGAAAATCCCTTTAGTGTAACCAAATTAAGTTTTTTTAGTTTTAGTATTTTTAAATTGCAAAAAAAGAAACAATGACTATATAACATTTTACATTTTCATGTTGAGAGTAATGTAAAATATATATATTAGTAAATTTATTTAAAAATTATATTAAAAGAGTTTGATTATAGATTATATGCAAAACTCAACTTTTGGCCTAGGATTTTTTTAGGTTTGTTTTCAACTTTGAATAATTTTTTTTAAAATTATTGTAGTATTAATCATCTTCGTTAAAAAAATTATTGTAGTATTAATCATCTTCGTTAATTAATGATCATTCTACCGTATTGATTAAAAGTTGGGCTATTGATTGTTAAAAGATAAAAATGCTAAAAAAAAAGGCGAACCCAACATTTGCAAAGAGTTTTTATTATTTTTTTAAAATATAAAAATAAAATCCGATGAAACTCCATCACCGATTAACAACGGTTGGGGTGTAGGGAAGATGATCGGTTTAAAAAAGAAAGAAAAAGAAGTCAACGGATGAATAATAGAGGTGGACTTGCATTTCCGAAATGCTGAAAGCCTAAAGCAGGTCCTTACCTGCTTTGAGCTTTCAGCATTTCAAAGGCTAGCATTTGGCCAATGACACCATCAAATGCTGAACCAAATACCTAAATTTTTTACCCAAGGGGCTTTTGAGGCTGAAAGCCCATTGAAAATGTTGAACTAAACAGGGCCTTAATTAGTGATAAATTTGGGGGATGGGGTTTTTTTTTTTTTTTTCGATATTTCTCTTTTGTTTGGGAACGGTGACCGGGAGGAGGGCTGTGGGTGAGGGGGGAGGTGACCGGGTGTTGCCGGTCGCGGGGACGCGTCGTGGTCAACTTTTTTCCTGTCCACCTAAACTGGCGTTGTTGTCTATGCTTCTCCGGTCACCGGAGGGGGTCGTTGTCCGTAACCATCACAATTGAGGGAGACTGTTCCCGATGGAAACGGGACAGCTTTCCTCGCATTCTTTTCAGAAAAAAAAATATATTGCCAGCACACAAGAAATCTATAAATACGGTACACCTACTGACGCAACATAACAAGTGCATCTTATATGCAATCACTTAATAGAGTGGTCCAGAAAAAGAAAATAAAAACAAGTGAAAAGATGTCATCGGTAGAGTTTGTCGAGCCCATATAGAGCAAATGTCACAATAGGAGCAACAAGACATCTGTAACGATGGACACTCTTACTTTTCCAGACTCGTAATTGTATCAACCACAGACGTATGGTGGATACCTAACTAATGTATGGCATGGATGAGCAGTGGGTGGTGGTGGTTTGGTGGCCAAGAGGTGGTGGTGAGTAGGGCGTGGGGTGGCGTGGGGTGGCATGTGGTGGTGGGTGAAGCAGCAGCTAGCAAGAGGAAGGAATGAAGGAAGGAAGGAAGAAGAAGAAGAAGAAGAAGAAGAGAATGGGGGGTTTCGGTCGAGAGAGGGGGAAAGAGAAGAGAGAGAGAGAGAGAAGAAAGGAAAAAAGTTGGGGGGAAGGAAGTAACGTGAGGAGGAAAAAGGGGAGAAAAAGAGAGAGAGAAAGAGAAAAAGAAAGGGGAAGGAGAGAAGAATTGGAAGAAGGGGGAAATCACGTGGGGGAACTGGGAAGTGACGTGCTAGGGTTTTTTCTTTTTAAACTCTGACCGGTTCCGGTTCCCAGAAAAAGGGAACCGGGAACTGGAACCGGTCTCTTTAGAACTGGGGACCTTCCGGTTCGATTATCCGGTTCCCGATTCTACCCGGGATTGTGCTCATCCCTAATATGAGCACGATGCCTCTTGAAATCGTACAATCACCTGTGACTCTTTCCTCTATCAAGTCACAATCATTGGTTTCAACGTTCTTCCACGTTTCAATGAAACATCGATTTAGATAGTTACGTAAGCAAAATGATTTGCCTTAATCTATAAATATTAAAGCATCGAAGGTGCGTGGTGTCTAAGGACGCTGCCAAATGGAAGCAAGATTAGGTTTTTGATGATGAATGATCCTATCTTTTCTTGAGCAATGTCGCGGAATTGACAAACGGTGCCGCCAAATCGTTTGCTTGTCTATTTTTCCCCTCTCTTTAATTTCTTACCAGAGTCTTTTGAGTTCACGAATGAATATCATGAGAAAAGAACTCAACTCAAAGCGAATACTCTGATGTTTAGTCTAATTCATGCGCAATATGTGGTCATTTCAGTTCAATTTGACTTGACTCGATTATGAATTATAAAATGAATCTAGAATTCAAGCTTAGATTTGATCTCAACGGGCTTGAATACTTTTCCCTACATCATATACTTAAATCTTATGAATTCTTCGTTTACACCTGTGATATTACATGCTTAAAAAAAAATTCATAGAAGCTCAATTAAGCTTGCGAGCCTCTCGAGTTAGAGTACGACGAGTCAGAGCTTGATCATAAATCACGTGCCAAGTTCTCAAATAATTATTGAGCGGACCCCAATGGCTTGATTTCAACCACACGAAGTTGGATAGTTCTCACCAGTTATAACCCCTCCCACCTAACGATGTGTCGTCGCCAAAATATCCTCTTGATTCACACTCTCAGCTTCACTTCTTTTTACAGATTTCGACCTCTATTCCTCCGATTCATCAATGGAGAAGCCAAAAAAGCTCCGTGTGGCGCTCCTCTCGAGCCCCGGCCTGGGCCACCTCATCCCTGTCATCGAGCTCGGTAAGTGCCTCGTTGCTGACCACGGCTTCGAGGCAACCGTCTTCGTCCTCCCCCTGCAGGCCTCCCGTGCTGAGGCCGAGATCATCAAGTCTGCCATGACCCCCAAGCTCCTCGACATCGTGGAGCTCCCGCCCCCCGACCTGTCGGCTTCGGGCCTCAGCCAGGATGCAGCCATGACCATGAGGCTCGTGGTCATGATGCGTGAGGCCCGGCCGGCATTCAGGTCTGCGCTCGAGGGGATGGAGGCCCGGCCCGATGTCCTCATGGTGGACATGTTTGGGGTGGAGTATCTGTGCATTGGCGACGAGTTGGGGATCCCCAAGTATGTCTTCGTGCCTTCCAATGCATGGTTTCTTGCGCTGTTCATATACTCGCCGGCGCTGGACAAGGAAGTGAAGGGAGAGTACGTGGACCGAACCGAACCGCTCGAGATCCCAGGTTGCAAGCCACTCCGACCAGAGGACGTGGTGGACTCCATGCTGGACCGGTCTGACCAGCAGTACCACGAGTACCTGCAGGGGGCTGGCAAGATCCCAACGGGAGATGGAATCTTGTTGAATGTGTGGGAGGATTTGCAGGCCGAGACGCTGGCTGCGCTGAGGAATGAGGAGTTCTTGGGACGGGTTGTGAACGGTCCGGTATATACGGTTGGGCCGCTCACTAGACCGGTCAGACCGGCCGGTTTGGGGAAGGAGCTGCTGGAATGGCTGGATAAGCAGCCGAGCGAGTCGGTGATGTTCGTCTCGTTTGGAAGTGGAGGGACTATGTCGGCTGAGCAGCAGGTCGAGCTGGCTTGGGGATTGGAGCTAAGCCAACAAAGGTACGGTTTCAAGTATGTGTATAGCTAGAATAATAATTTTTCCTGGTTACTATGTTCATGGTATGGTGCACGGTTTTAAAAACCATTAACATAATTTATTAGTAAAACGGTTGTTGGAAATTTTCTCTTTCCTCTATTTAGTATCTGATTAAAGATGAAAGAAAATATAGTCTTTTCCGAATTAAAACAAAATCCATTAGCCAACATTAACTTATGAGGTAGTTTGCGTTCATATGTAGAAATCAATAGCCAAATAAATGATACATATTATAATAAGAATATTTTAATTAGGATCATTGTCAATATAAAGAATGCATTGCACGTTGTTTATTACTGATTGACATATGGAAGATTATGCGTACATAATTAACTCATCACACAAATGTCAGTCAATCCAATGTTGAACAGGTAATTTTTTCACAGAAGACCAACTAATAATCCAAGGAGGGACAAATTTGCAAATATAGATTAAGCTGTGTGTTAGTGTTATTTTGTTATATACTCAATAAATTCCTTCATCTTACGAATGTTTTATTTCAATAGGTTTATATGGGTACTTCGACAACCAACTGTCAAAGCTCTTGATGGATCATTTTTTGATGTGGGAAAGGGTGATGCTGGCGATGAGGTTTTGAGCTTTTTGCCGAGTGGATTCACAGCACATACCCGTGGCATCGGATTTATACTCCCATCATGGGCCTCACAAGTGGAAATCTTGAGCCATCCATCCGTGGGTGGCTTCCTATCTCATTGTGGATGGAACTCGACCCTAGAGAGCATAGTGAATGGAGTGCCCATGATTGCCTGGCCATTGTATGCCGAGCAAGGGCTAAACGCAACACTCCTTACTGAGGAGGTTGGTGTGGCAGTGAGGCCAAAGGTGCTGCCATCGAAGAAGATTGTGGGGAGGGAGGAGATAGAGAAGTTGGTGAGGACAATAATGGTGGAGAAAGAAGGGCATACATTAAGAGATAGAGTTAGAGATCTCAAGAGTAGCGCACAAAAGGCTATGGCAAGAGGTGGTAGTTCCTACGAGTCTCTTTGTAAGATGAAGGAAGATTGCCAAATGAGGATCCGCCAGATTAAGAAGGCTCATTAAGTGGTTGCTAATATGCATGAAATTAATATAATAGATGTAATAATGTTGATTCATAGCACAATGCTTGAATTGGCAAATATCTTTGTCTTGATGCGTGAATCAGTTGTACGTTGTACCTAAGATATGTTGGTGATAGACGAGAGGACTCGTCATTTTTCAAGTTCTTTTCATGGACTTTGATGGAGATTTTGTGGTTGACTAGGGTTGATGAACTCATTACCCGCGGAAACTAACGGTACCTTGTGATTTGACCTAGGTAAGGTATTGTTTGCATTGATTAGGAGACAAAGCTCTCTAAAACAAGAATGGCAAAGGTGGGGCCAAAGGAAGGAGTTATAAAAAGTGGGGATATAGCACTGAATAGAGAAAGGCTCCAAACGAAAAATAAAAGAGGGAGAGAGACAGCGATTTAGAGGGGAAGAGACACTTCAGATTTGATGGCGAAATCTTGTCAAAATCAGTTGAAATTTTAGTATGCTGTTCGTAAGATTCAGATCTAGAAGTTGACCGGTCTTGTTTGTTGAAATCCTTCTTCAAATTGTCTCTCAACTTCACCGGTCATTGTTAAAGTTTTCTTGCTCCTCTATTAATTCACCTTTGCGGTGATGACATTTCACTGTATTGTTGATGTGTTGAGCCTCTAGTAGTGTGGCTAGAAATGAACTATTGTGTGTCCTGTAACTCTTGAGGATTAGTGGAAGTTTTGAACGGCCTTTGTGATTTTGGGTTTTCCACATGAAAATTATGGGTGCTGATTTTATGATTTGTCTCTGATTTTCCAAGTTTGGTGTTGATATTGCTGGAATATTGTAACTGGTTGCTGTTGAGGGATTTTAGTCGGTTGGGTTTTGGGAAAGATATTGATCCTGGACAAGTTTAAGTTCTTGGCGAATTGTCATCGTCTCTCCCCAACACAGCATGGTAATGGAAGTGGGGCTTGAGGGTGGCCAATCTATCCAATTTATCCAATTTATCAGCTTAATATTTGTTAAATCTCGAGTTATCTCGTGCAGGTTATCTGAGACTGAGACAAGCTTCTGGAGAATGTGAGTTCATCGTGTGACTCATGTCAGTTCATCACGTGACAGATTAATCCCAGCAATAGTTTCTACTGCGAAAACCTTTAACAGAACTCGGATCGCACAACCGACTAGTTCTTTTCGGTGGAATACAAGCAAGGTGCCGCGGTTGTAGCTCGTGCCAAATCTCCTAATTTGGTCAGCTTGTATCTCATGCGCCAGCAAGTTCTCACGGTTCCGTACCAAGTTCAGATTGCTATAATTAGGAAATTGTTCGTCCCTCGGCGGCATTTATAATGACCTTCGCTGGCGCTCACGGCTGTTGCTATGAGTAAAAGAGACCGCCCATTCGCAAATTTCACTCGCTAATGCCGCTAAAGGGAGAACTCTTGCCGGCAAGTTTTTGGATGTCTTTACCGGCATTCGCGATGATTGCCGGCGAGACTTTTCCCGACACGGCTTTCATCGGTTTTTGTTTTTTCCTCCCTTTGGATGACAAGAATTCTTCTGGCATTGACATCACTGGCAAATCACTTAGATAAGTGCCGGCAAAAGTTGTTCCTTTTGTGGTGATAATCCTGTGCCGATGTTCCTTGGGTCATCGCGATTGCTCGAGCGAAAATTGTCATCATAGTTCAGTTTAAAGAAAGAGATCGTTAGTGAAGGCGAGTGACATTGCAACTCGTTCTAAGGCTCAATTAGTGTTCAAAATCAAGTATTAAATACCCACACAAATATATATATATTTTGCTATAAGATGGAATCTAAATAATAGTTTTGATTGATACATTAATAGAGTGATACATTGGAGACATTGTGAATAGAGCACAGAATATAGGTATCTCGTGTTCATGAGTTTGACTTTGGACGGCTCCTTGTTGGGGTGGAGCGACTTCAAGTAGCATAGCCCGAGCTCGTGTGAACCCAGGCAACGGTTCCCTAGGTTGCATGACCTTGTCGGCCCCTTGCAGCGAGATCTGGCCCTACTGGCCATCCTCGTGAAGAGAAAATGTATAGTTATAATAAAGGCGAAACTGGAAAATGAAAATATTTGATGAGGGCATTTTCGTAAAATAAAATTATTTAATTTTAAGAGTGGCCTTCCCCAAATGCTGAAAGTCATATTTGCCTCAGGTTTTCAACTTTGTCAAGGTCAATATTAAGCCAAAGGGGTAGGAATTTTTTTGCCAAACACCCCATATTTGTCCTCCCAAAGCCCTTCGAGAAAGTGGCTTCCAAACGGAACCTTTGCCTGCACGCTAACCAAAAGCTCCAAATCTGAATAGTCCATGTTGCAATGCAAGGATGTTTGGAACCGCAGTTGAAGGACTCGTGGTTGGATCGATAATAATAATAACTGAAAAAAAAAAATCGCAATAATTCAGGTTGAGATCTTTGTACATCACTTCGATAATGACGAAAGATAATAGGAAAACGATGCGTCTTGGAATCGCACAATCACCCACTCTTCCCTGTGTCAAATACAAAGTATACAATAAAGCAGTCACAATAATCAATTTCGACATTCTCCCCCGTTTCAATGAAATATCGTTTTAGATAGTTCCGCAAGCAAAATAATGTCTTTATATATATTAAAGCATGAAAGGTGCCTGGTGTCTAAGGGCCCCGCCAAATGAAAGGAAGATTAGGTTTTGATAATGAATGATCTATATCTTTTCTTGAGCAACGTCATAGAATCAACTGAGGGAACAACCAAATCGCCTATTTGTCTTTTTATTCCCTCTCTTTAATCACTTTTCTTGCCGAAGTCTTTCGAGTTTACGAACGAATGTCGTGGGAAGAGAACTCAATTTGAAATGAATACTCCTGCGTTTAGTCTAATTCATGCACACCCATGGTCATTTTAGTTCAATTCAACTCGATTCGATTCCGATTGAATTATAAAATGTTCTGGAATTCAAGCTTGGACTTGGTCTCAACGCGCTTGGATACTTTTCCCTACATCATATACTTAAGTCTTATGAATTTTTCGTTTACTCTTGTGATTTTATATGCTTTAAAAACAAGAAGCTCAACTAAGCTCGGGAGCCTATTGTGTAGGGCACGACGAGTCAGAGCTTGATCATATATCACGTACCCGTCACAAATAATTATTGAGCGGACCCCAATGGCTTGATTTCAACCGCACAAAGTTGGATACAACCAAACAAAGCGTCGTCGGCAAAACATCCTCTTCATTCACACTCCAAAGATTTCGACCTCATTTCCTTCAATTCATCGATGGAGACGCAGAAAAAGCTCCGTGTGGTACTCCTCTCGAGCCCCGGCCTGGGCCACCTCATCCCTGTCATCGAGCTTGGCAAGTGCCTCGTTGCCGACCACGGCTTCGAGGCGACTGTCTTCGTCCTCCCCCTCCAGGCCTCCCGTGCTGAGGCTGAGATCATCGAGTCTGCCATGACCCCCAAGCTCCTCGACATCGTGGAGCTCCCACCCCCTGACCTCTCAGCTGCAGGCCTCGACCCGAATGCAGCCACGGCCACGAGGCTCGTGGTCATGATGCGAGAGGCCCGGGCGGCATTCAGGTCTGTGCTCGCGGCAATGGAGGCCCGGCCTGATGTCCTCATCGTGGACTTGCTTGGGGCGGAGTATCTGTGCCTTGCCGACGAGTTGGGGATCCCCAGGTACGTTTTCGTCCCTTCCAATGCATGGTTTCTTGCGTTGTTGTTACACTCGCCCACACTAGACAAGGAAACGAAGGGGGAGTACGTGGACCGAACCGAACCACTCGAGATCCCAGGTTGCAAGCCGCTCCGACCAGAGGACGTGGTGGACGCGATGCTGGACCGGTCTGACCAGCAGTACCACGAGTACGTGCAGGGGGCTGGCAAGATCCCAACGGGAGATGGAATCTTGTTGAATGTGTGGGAGGATTTGCAGGCCGAGACGCTGGCTTCGCTGAGGAATGAAGAGTTCTTGGGACGGGTTGTGAACGGTCCGGTATATACGGTTGGGCCGCTCACTAGACCGGTCAGACCGGTCGGTTTGGGGAAGGAGCTGCTGGAATGGCTGGATAAGCAGCCGAGCGAGTCGGTGATGTTCGTCTCGTTCGGAAGTGGAGGGACAGTGTCGGCTGAGCAGCTGGTCGAGCTAGCTTGGGGATTGGAGCTGAGCCAACAAAGGTATGGTTTGAAATTTGTGTATCTCTAGAATAATAATTTTTCCAGGTTCGTATGTTCATGGTATGACATATGGTTTTAAAAACCATTAACATGATGTTGCTATTTGTAATTTATTATTGGAACAGTTGTAGGAAATTTTCTCTTTCCTTTATTTAGTCTCTGATTAAGGATGAAAGATAATACAGTCTTTTTCCGAATCAAAACAAAATCCATTAGCCAACATTAGCTTAGAATGTTGAGGTAGTTTGCGTTCTACGTAGAAATCAGTAGCCAATATATGCTACACGTTATAATAAGGATATTTTCATTAGGATCATCGTCAATATAAAGAATGCATTGTGCGTTGTTTATTACTGATTGACAAATGGAAGATTACTTGTACCGAATTAACTCATCACACAAATGTCATTCAATCCAATGTTAAACGGGTAATTTTTTCACAGAAGACCTAATAATAATCCAAGGAGGGACAAATTTGCAATTAGAGATTAAGCTATGTGTTAGTGTTATTTTGTTATATACTCAATAAATTCCTTCATCTTACGAATGTTTTATTTCAATAGGTTTATATGGGTACTTCGACAACCAATTGTCAAATCTCTTGATGGATCATTTTTTGATGTGGGAAAGGGTGATGCCGGCGATGAGGTTTTGAGCTTTTTGCCGAGTGGATTCACAACACATACCCATGGCATCGGATTTATACTCCCATCATGGGCCTCACAAGTGGAAATCTTGAGTCATCCATCCGTAGGCGGCTTCCTATCTCATTGTGGATGGAACTCAACCCTAGAGAGCATAGTGAATGGAGTGCCCATGATTGCCTGGCCACTATATGCCGAGCAAAGGCTAAATGCAACGCTTCTCACTGAGGAGATTGGGGTGGCGGTGCGGCCAAAGGTGTTGCCATCGAAGAAGATTGTGGGAAGGGAGGAGATAGAGAAGTTGGTGAGGACAGTAATGGTGGAGAAAGAAGGGCATACGTTAAGAGTTAGAGTCAGAGATCTCAAGAGTAGCGCACAAAAGGCTGTGGCAAGAGGTGGTAGTTCCTACGAGTCTCTTTGTAAGATGAAGGAAGATTGCCAAATGGGGATCCACCATATTAAGAAGTCTCATTAAGTGGTTGCTTATATGTGTGAAATTAGTATAATGGATGTAATAATTCAGATTCATAGTACAATACTTGAATTGGCAAATATCTTTATCTTAGTACGTGAATTAGTTGTATGTTGTACCTAAGATATCTTGGGGATAGAGGAGAGGGCTCATCACGTTTCAATTTCTTTTCATGGACTTCGATAGAGATTTTGTGATCGAGTAGGGTTGATGAACTCATCACCCGCGGAAACTAACGATCCTTGTGATTTGACCTAGGTGAAAAGCTCTCTGAAACAAGAATGGCAAAGGAAGGCATCAAAGGAGGGAGTTATAATAAGTGGAGATAGAGAATTGAATAGAGAAGGGTGGCTCCAAATCGGATGCCACCTCTAATCAAATCTAAAAGAAATACATGGCTCAAGACCAACAAAGAAATGAAAATTTCAAAGATTCTGCTCGTTTTTTAAAATTGACTATTAATAGGAAATACTTACCTCTATTTAGACAAGGAAAGTATTTGAACAAGAAGGCACATCCTTAAGCTAATTTTTCAGAGATTCTAGACTCAAGTTTATGATAAATTTAACTTTTAGCCCAAAAGGTGAGAACCAATACTTCGATTAATTTCTTGTTGAACTTATCCTCGATCACATTGATAATAAGAGGGACCAATTGAACGTGAATTTAGAGGTTAAATGAATAACGCCAAGCCGGTCACTGGCCATGGCGGTGGCTAGCGACCGACCAAAGAGAAAAAAAGATAAAAGGAAAAAATAATAAAAAATAATAAAAGAATTAAAAAAATAAAAGAAATAAAAGAAAATCAAAGAACCCTACCAAACATATTTCTACCTCAAGAGTAGAAATTTTGGGAAGTTACTAAATGCATTCTTTTGCTCAGAAATTGTTCCCAAGAATAGAATAAAATAAAAAAATCATTTTTCATCAAAAATTGTTCTCTGGAATAGAATCATTATCAAACGCGCCTTAAGAGGCCCGTTTTACTATTAATTGAGAATAGTCTTTTCCGAATCAAAAAAAATCCATTAGCCAACATTAGCTTATAATATTGAGGTAGTTTGCGTGCATTTGTAGAAATGAACAGCGAAATAATTGCTACACATTGTAATAATAATATTTTTATTAAGATCATTGTCAATATAAAGAATGCATTGCGTGTTGTTTATTATTGATTGGCTATGAAGATTACGCATATAGAATTAAGTAGTCACACAAATGTCATTCAATCCAACATTGAACGTGTAATTTTTTCATGAAGGACCTAATAATAATCCAGGAAGGACAAATTTGCAATTATAGATTAAGCTCGTGTTAGTGTTGTTTTGTTATATACTCAATAAATTCCTTCATCTTGCAAATGTATAATTTCAATAAGTTTATATGGGTACTCTGGCAACCAACTATCAAATCTCTTGATGAATCGTTTTTTGATGCGGGAAAGGGTGGTGCTGGTAATGAAGTTTTGAGATTTTTGCTCGGTGGATTCACGGCACGTACTCGTGACATTGGAATCATACTTCTATCATGGGCCTCACAAGTGGTTATCTTGAGCCATCCATCTGTGGGTGCCTTCCTATCTCACTGCGGATGGAACTCGACTCTAGAGAGCATAGTGAATGGAGTGCCTATAATCATATGGCCACTATATGCTGAGCAAAGGCTAAATGGGACTCTCCTCACCGAGGAGATTGGGGTGGTGGTTCAGCCAAAGGAGTTGCCACCGAAGAAGATTGTGGGGAGGGAGGAGATAGAGAAGTTGGTGAGGATGGTAATGGTGGAGAAAGAAGGGCATGCGCTAAGAGCTCGAGTTAGAGATCTCAAGAGTAGCGCACTAAAAGCTGTGGCAAAAGGTGGTAGTTCCTACGAGTCTCTATGTAAGATGAAGGAAGATTGCCAAATTAGGATCCGACACATCAAGAAGGCTCATTAAGTGGCTACTAGCGTTTGAATAATAATATATGAAGGGAGCTGAAAAGTCTCTTCTCTCTCCTCTCTCTTATCCCACTGTCTCCTTCAACCTCGAGTCATGGGGAGGGTTTGACCTAGTCTCACCCTTCTCTCTCTCTCTCTCTCTCTCTTGTTGATTTTGTTTGTGTTTTATTATTTTTTTCTTGCTTTTTTTTTTTTTCCTCTTTCAATTTAGATTTAGGAGCTCTCTTCTCAATGTCTAGTTTTCAATTAGAGTGTTTGAATTCTCCAGATCTAGTTTTAGATTTAAGTGCTATCCTTTCTCAATTTAGATCTAGCATTTTAATAAATACACTTTTTGGGAATCCGATACTCCGTTGCTCTATTTGTGTATAGATTATCTGCCTCCAACTTCAATGATGATTATAAGAGTTGTGGCGTTTCGTTGAATTATGAAGATTTGTTTTTCCACATATTAAATCTATGTTTATTTAACCTATTTTGGTTGTCTCCCTACGACGATGGTATTGAGGAAACCAAACCTAGACGCACACCGTCAACTAGCAACGTTGTAATTATTAGAGAATGAATTTTCGGTGTGTGCTCATCACTGACAAAGACACAAGATTCAGTGATTGGCCACCGATTTTGTTTGATAGATTCATTTTGTTAGAACAAGTTTGTGCTTAACTTTGTCCGGGTTTCATTGATCCTACTTATTTTCTCGATTTGGCTTGACTTTGTTTTTCAGTATTATCGTTTTGTTTCGCTTTCCTTTTTGTTTCTTTTGAATACACTTTTCTTTCGACTAGAAAAAAGTGGCTACTTGTACTTGTCACAGTAGTATATCGGAGATAATAATGTTGAGATGGAGGAGAAGACTCGTCATGTACAAGTTCTTTTCATGGACATTGATGGAGATTTTGCGAGCGAGTGGGGGTTCATGATCATTACTCGCGAATACTATTGAGTTCTTGTGATTTGAGCTGGGTACGGTGCTGTTTGCATTGTTCACGAGACAAAGCTCTCTAAAACAAAGAATGGCAAAGGTGGGGATCAAGGGAGGGAATTATAATAAGGATAGAGCATTAAAAAGAGAAGGGCTCCAAACCGGATACCACCTCTAATAAGAAAAAAAAAATGAAAGGGAGTCACAAGCCCGTTGAAGAAATGCAAATTTCAATGATTGTGTTCGTTTTTCTAAATTGACTACTCATAAGAAATGCTTACCTCTATTTTGACAAGGAAAGTATTTGAATAAAGGTGAACATCCTTAAGCTAATATTTTAGAAAGTATAGACCAAGTTTCACAAACGTTAATTTTTAGCTAGCCTAGAAAGCCAGAACCAATACTTCAATAAATTTCTTGCTGAACTTATCCCAGATCCCATTGATAATAAGTGGGACCAACCGAATGTGATTGAGAAATTACTATTAAGTTAGCTCTTTGCAAGAAGGGGTTTTTGAAGGACAAATGCCAACCACTGGGGGTTCGCACATGAATGGACCTAGACTTAGAACCAGGGAAGGAGAGTAAATTTCCTGCAGGTATGCATCCCACAGTGGGTGAACAACTCCCGTTCAAGCCCTTCAGGGACCGCCTTTTAGCAGAAAACCACTCAGCCCTTTAGTTTAGAGCCTAGAGACACTCAGAGATGCCAGGATGGAAACGTTTCTAACCTACCCAAGCTGCATTTCTTGGAGGATCCTACCAGGCTGGAGAAGAAGAGGAATTTAGAAAGCCATGGAGAGATTTTAACAAAGCACAAACTTTACTTCAGGGGACTCTGCCCAAAACGATACACCCTCCTTGCCTTATATAGGCAATAAGAGGTCACCAGGACATACACATGGACCTTACTCACGGGTCCAGACACAAACAGAGGCATCGGAAACTTCCGAGAGGGAATTATTAGCACACTATGAACAGTAACTGTACTGTGAACAGTACTTTCCCTAGCCTAGTGCTATAGTAAAAGTGAACAGTGATTTGCTACAGTGAAATTGTACGGACTCAACGGTCTCGTCCGTCACGAGCATTGTAGCTACAAACTGAGTCTTCTGAGCTGTCTTCTAGGAGATGTGCATTGTATTTCTGTTCAAGGGCTTCAAGGTCTTCAGGTGAGAGGATTTGGTTCAGCCTTCGTGATGAGGATGCCTCTTCATGAGCCCAATGTGATGCTTCTTCTTTAGCCCAGTTTGTGTGTTCATTTTCTTGAGTGTCGGCAGGAATTCTTGGCTGAGGCCAGTTGGATGGCTGTGCATAGAAAGATGTGTCCATGCTTTGGAATTATTCGTAGGGATCCTGGGACAGAGGTCCTCCAAAGCGTGCATAAGGGTCCTGGGTGGATTGGACAATGTCATCTTCGCTTGTCATTTCAGGCTCTTGGGACGATGTGGCTTGTTTGTATTGTCCGAGTGCTTCCTTAGCTTCTGTTGCCAGGTCATAATGATCCCACGTAGTGGGTACATTAGTCCAAACATCTTCGGGAATGGTCTTGTTTTCTTGGCACAGGATTCTCTGGAGTTCTCGGTATTTATGTTCACAAAGTCTAACAGATTTTGGATAAGATTTATGAATCTGTGCTTCTGGGGTTATCCAAGTAAGGTCTATAGGATGTGGTTCCTATTTCCCGTGGAGCATCAATGATTCTTTCATTGTTTGTGAAAAAATGCCATGGACGTCTGAAAAACAGGATGGTATGGACTTTGGGATTCGGTGTCATGGTTCTTAGTTCCTTTTCCAAGTCTTGTTTCCAACATGTGGGATGATAAAACCAATTTAGAAAATCTAAAAGATTTCTATCACATTCCTTTTTTATGTTTCTTCCGAGCAAGAATATCCTTGTGAGGTTGGCAATGAATCTTCTGGTTGAAATTTCAAAAGCTATTAGGTACTTATTGGTTAAGTACCACAATAACGTTTTGAGCTGTTCAAGGAAATCATCTTCCTTCCAGATAAGAGGATGAATGAATGGATATTTTATATTCAACCCAAAATGATAAAGAATTGAACCTCCATTGAATCTGAATAGGTCTGTGTGGCATTGCCACATGAGGTTCTCTAGGTTCTCGGCAAGACCGGTAAGATTACGGATTTGTTGAATAATCTCCTAGGGATATTTCCAGCTTTGCAAATCTTTGATCTTCTCAATTTTGTATTTTACTCCATGATTGAGCATATGGAAAGCAGGCCTCTTGATGTACATTTTGATTTCGGCTAGTGCTTTTGGCCTTGATAAAAAGTCAGCAAGTACATTCTTCTTTCCAGGAATATGCTTAGTTTCAAAGGAGTATTTTGAGAACCATTCAGCCCATCGAAGCAGTTGGGAATTTGGAATCTGTTTTTGTTTAAACTTGGTCATCTGAGGGAAAGATGCTATGTCTAATTCCACCAGGAAGTGGTGGTCGATGAGATGAAACTCAAACTTTTTGATTCCATTTTTTACTGCTAAGATTTCTTTGAAAGTGGAATGGTAATGCATTTCAGCTTGGGAAAACTTTCCACTTTTATGAGCACAGAGGTGTCTCTTACCATCAATTTCTTCAAAAAGAATGGCTGCTCAGTATTCATCACTGGTGTCAGTTTGAAGAATCCTTTTACCCGTTGATGGTATTTGCAATGGTGGGAGATTCTGCATAATCTCCTTAAGTTCAGCGACTGCTTTGGTCTGAGCTTTTCCCCAAGGTGGGGAATTCTTTTTCAGCATGGATTGCAAAGGAATCAGAAGCTTTGCAATGTTTGTGACAAAAACCCTGAGATAATTAATTATCCCAAGAAATTGCTGGACTTGCTTTGTTGTGAAGTTATCTTGAGGAAACTTTAATAATTCTTGAGCAATATGTGGCCCTGGATAGTATGTACCTTTGTTAAGGTGCATACCAAGAAATTCGATTTCTCTCTGGGCAATATTCATCTTTCTTTGAGAAAGCATGATACCATGTTTCTTCATGATGTCTGCAAATTGCTTAAGGAGTTGATAGTGTGACTGCTCATCAGGGTTGTAGAGCAGAATGTCGTCAATGTACACTGCTGCACTTGATAGGATTGGTTGGAAAATGCGACATGGCCTTTTGGAAAAGGGATGGTGCTACCTTTAAGCCAAAAGGAAGAACTTTCCATTGGAAGTGTTGGTTCGGGATACATAATCCTGTTTTGGATCTGTCTTCAAGATGGATGCCCAATTGCCAAAATCCAGCTTTGAGGTCGAATTTGGAATAGATGTGGGCCTTGGTTAGATCACTAAAGAGAGAATCTCTCGATGGTAAAGGGAACTTATCATCTTGGAGAAAAGAATGAGAGGTTGATAGTTGATCACCAATCTCATTTTCCTCTTTTTGCTCGGCTCGCTTATTGACATAAAAGGCTTCACAAGCCCATTGTGAGTCGGAGATTTCAATAAGGCCTTGTTGCAATAGTTCCGAGCATTCCCTTTGAGCTAAAACCAGATGTTCTGGCTTCATTCCCATGCGGCTCGCCTTGGTTGGGTTTATGTCTTCATTTTTCTTGAAAGGAAGGTGAACAAAGAACTCTGGATTTTCCTATGAAGGATGGGAACACTTTTGAGCGAATTCTGAATGGGATTCTGAATAAGATTCTAGCAATTTTTGCATAATTGGAGCTAGTAGACTCATCTGAATGGAAAAGAGTCTCTGAATATTAACGAATTCAGAGAATTGATCTTTATATCTAAGACATTTTCCATGAATGATGCGAAGCTGAGAGATTTGAGTCATGATGTCCCACCCAATTATTAGATCTTTATTGGGAATGTTTGATCCAAAGATTTTTGCAGTTATGGAGCACGAGGGAAGAACTGGACGATTCTGAGGAGTGGTTCGACATTTGTGGAGAAAGTATCTCCGAGGCGAACTGAAATATCGGATGTAAGGAGTCCGAATTCTTGGGACGAACTTTGGTGTCTAATATTGAACAACTTGCTCTGTGTCAATGAGAGCAATAACGGTGATGGGTTTGGCAAACTTTGAAGTGAGGATTTTTACGGGAAATGGGGACAAAGTGAGTTTGACTTGAAAATATGTCAAGGTTTGGTTACGGGATGATGATGATATATGGAAAATATCTTTAGACTCGGAGTCTGACTTAGTCTCACTGGAAGTTTGGTAAGAGGAAATGACACAAAGAGTTTGTTCAGATGTCTCTTCATCAGCAGAGAATAAGGATTCAATATCATCATTTTCAAAAGAAATGCCTGTTTCATTCTCAATGTGATGAATTAGATGATTCTGACATTTTCTCGCTTGATGACAGTTTTTGGCAAAATGTCATTTTTGATTGCAAATGTAGCAACGGTTTGATTTTTTGTGGCTTGTGCGATCCTTCCTTTTGCGTAGGTATCGCCATTTATTCTTTTCCGGGAATGCTTGGAGCCATGTTTGGATTTCTTTATCCAAAACTTCTTGTAGTGTTTTTTCTTCCGGGAATACTTGCCACATGTACCATCACAGTCTTTCTTGGAACATTTGATTTTTAACTTCTGGCGAGAACAAGCTGATTCAAGGCGTTTGTCGTCTGTGATGTAAGTACGGACCATCTGGCGTTTTAAGCACAATTCTTCGAGACATAAATGAACTTCTTGTTGTATTTCTCCTAAGGGAACATCTTGTATTCTCCTTTGTTTTCCAAAGAAAGATCTTTCAACCATCCGGGATAGTTCTTTAGGGATGGAAGTAAGGAAAACATGCTTTAGATTTGGATCTCGCTCCGACTTGGTAAAAGCTGAAGCATTATTCGATAATGCTTATCAAGATGTTTTTCCTGGAGGGAGCAGCATCTTCTCTCGAAAAACTCTCTTCTTTTTATCTCTATGAGATCAGTGGGTTTTCCCACAAAGACATGATATAAGAGAGTGATTGCATGGCTTAAATTAGGTGACATCAGAAAATGGATCTGGTCTTGTTCTGAAATTGATTGCCACCAGAGTTTTAAGCTTCCTGTGAACCTTGTAACAAAGTTGTACATGACGTCATTCATATCATGGTTAGTGATAGACTGGGTATTCAACCAAGTATGAAATTCTTCAAGCCTTATCGGCCATTTGTGATAAGGAATATCATCAATGGTGAATAATTGTTTTGATGCTATAGACACATACTGAGCAGGATTGCTTGTCTGACCAATGTCTGGGTCAGAATAGTTTGATTCCATTTCATCATCTGGGGGGTCAGTCATGAATATTGATGAAGTTACTAGTGCAATGGGGAGTGAATCAACTGTAGGAATTGAGAAGGATGAAGAAGAGGAGAGGGATACTGAATCTGATTCAGTATCATGAGAAGTTTGCTCTATTGGGAGCAGAATCTGTCTTTCTGGAATAACAGGATCAGGCTGTTAGATAACAGGGTCAGGTTCTTGAGTACCTAAATCCTTTAGAAAGGATTCTAATGGATTTGATAGCATCATATGATCTGGCCTTTCTCTTATAACAATGGAACTTGATTCTGTAGGCGGTATCTTTTCTTTCCCCTTTTCCTTCTGTAAGGCCTTGAGGTGATTTCACATTTCTGCCATATCTGGTTCTCGTCTGTAGGGATCTTCGGAATAGTGGCCAAAATAGACGTCCGTGGCGGTGGGGTAAATGCCCGGTTTTAACAGGAGGTGCTAATGGGTCGAACGGTCTCGAACCTCCCTTCTTCAAGAAGTTGGATCTGCTTCTTGAGCTTCTCTATTTCTGGCTTTGGACTTTCAAGATAATGGTACCCAAGATGTTGTCCTGATTCCAAGGCGTGAAGCCTTTTCTGGAATTCAAAAAGTATCTTTTTGGTACTTTCATCATACCTTCGGAGATATTGTTGCACATTTCCAATTTTGGAGTCAATTGCCTTGAAGGCATTGTTTTGTGCCAACAGAGTCTCCCGATTGCCAATTTAGAACGGCTTTAGCGGTAGGGGTCTTTTTCTGTCTCCCATATTCATCCACATCGGTGGGAGTAGGGATTTTAGGTCCATTCATGGTATCAGAGCCATGGTTTCGTTTTTGATACTATCCATTCTATGCGCTTGATAGGTGAATCCAGAGTTGAGAAGATCTCTTCTCATCATGTCTAAAGAACCAGAAATTCTCGAAGCACCAGTTTCTCTTGCTCCCTCATCTTCATCTTCAACACCTCTAGAATTTCGTGTTTCTAATGCTTCTAAGATAGATTATCTTTATGAAGTCTCTCTTAGCGATGAAACCAAGATTTCTGAAACCCAGCTCCCCCTCATGAGCCCTTATTCTGCTTTTGCCAAACCAAACTCGTCATTTTCACCCATCCGCTCCATCCGCCAGCTTATTCACCAAACCCCAAAGCAAGTAAAGGAGTACGTCCAGTCCTCCAAATTCGACCAGCATCCTATTCCTGCTACTGAAAATGAGTACTTTGTTACTCTCCAGATCCCTCCTGAATTTCCCAGACAATGGGCTCAACAGGGATACACTCATGCGCATTATGGAGCTGTTCGTCTTGCTCTCACTTTCCATGGTCATAAAGGTTTGCCAGTTGTGACAAGAATTGCGTTGTTAGATACCAGATTTTTACAATACCAGCATGCTTGCATTGGTACTGTTCAAACTACTTTGAATGTCGGAACGGTCTTTGTCACTCTATATCCAAACCTCAACATCGCCCTTTCAGACCCCTAGTTACTATCTTTTCTGAAAGTCCAAGTCCAACTTACTAGAGCCCCTCAAACTGCTGACTCTGTAGTTGCAACACTACATTACCAGATGGTTTATCGAGTGCGGAACCATGCACTTGACCTCAACTTCAACAATGGTAATGAAGATGCATTGTTTATCTCCATGCAGAATGATCAAGCGTCCTGCATCCATGTTCCCAGACAGATCTCGAAGGATACGTTGGCCAAGCTCCTTCCAGAGACTTGGATCACCAATTACGAAAAGCTACATCAGCATAACAAGCCTTTCCAATCTACAGACTCAGAGTTCGTACGCAAAAAAAAGATGGAACTGTTTCCATCAAATTTGGCAAGGAAAATGAAGAAAGTCCTTCTATCTTCCAAACCCTCTTTATGCCATCCTTTTAACTTGGAATGGGGAGGTGGAGAGTTCAAATCCCCACATTCTCAAGGGGGATTGGGGTGGAGACGATTTCATTTCAGGAGTGGATTTCGACTTCCACGCCCTGTAAGGAGACAGGGCAAAAGTCTGAGAGTGAGTGTTAGAGTATGATTAGAGTAAGACCGATAAAAAAAAAAGGACAAATGCCCACTTAGAGTCATAATTTTGCAATTTAAACTTTCTCAATTTTTGTTTGGTTGACTATGTAAATAAATCTCAATTATGGTCCAAGTAATAAATGCCCAAATTTGCTTTGGGTAGAATTGCCTACTTGATAAGCGGTCCAATAAAGGTAGCTGAATCCTGACCCATAGGTTTGGTTGGATGGACCAATCGATGGTAGTTGCCTTCTTTCCGCATTGTCAGCGACTTTCTTCACCTTTCCCACCTTTCCCTTTCGAATTTACAAAAGAAATTAAAAAAATGGAGTAATCCATAATAATAGGAGTCTTTTCCAAGTTCCAGATGCATCTCCGTTTATCTCAATTTAGGTCTCTCCGCACAATATTTTGATCAGCCTCTTCTTTGTCTCAACCAACCGCTACTTGCGAGCCCATATTCAAATTCGATCGGAGAAAGATAAAGTAAAAATAGGGGGCAGGTACGGTTGTTTTTTTTTTGGGTAAAAAAGAAGAAGATTGAATCATTAGCCCTAGGACTTAAGATAGTGGGTAGACTCCATATGAATCTATCTCTCTGAATAGAATTTATCTTTCATGTCCGGATGATAAGAATACTAAATTACTAGCTTTCCTTTCACCTTAATAACTTTCTTGCACCTCTAAGAGGGCCCATGCAACCAACCAAGTGCTTGGTGTCAAGAGTTGCACACGTGAGACCCGCGCATGCCCTAGGAGCAAGAGGAACATAGGAAGAGGGATTAGATTGACTCGACGATAAACCACTCACACCTTCCTAGTTGGGGCTGCCAGGTGTTGGAAAAAGAAACTGCTCTACCGACGGGAAATCAACCACTAGTTACAAAGCTGAAGGTATCAAGAGGTTTATTATAGTCAATGTAAAGTAATTAATCCCTATTTGTAAATTATCCCTTCTCATATTTAGGGTTTGAGGGGAGAAATGGTTGAGGAACCCTTTCTTTCGCCGTGCATTGGGCCCATTTGGGTAGGTATTAAGGAGGTCTTCGGAAGCCCTCTTTCCAGCTTCGAGAAGATTAGGCACTTGTCCTATTTAAATATTCCTGCTATCTCGTATTTTCTTAGAAAAGACCCCTACCTACAGTTCTATTTATGATATTTTAAAGAAGGCGCATATTTTAAAATGTCTTAACCAAATGTGCAAGTTTTTTTCCTACTGTACTTTCCCACTCTCGTCCTCTCTTTTCGCAATATATAATTTTTGTTGCTGTATTCATTTCTAACTATTTATATTGAGCAGTGTATTAAGTATTCCTTTTATCTATCCATCCATAAGGTAGATTGGCTGGTTCTCCCCCAATACGAAAATTGTTATGCATCATTCTTTTACTGACGACAACTTCGAATATATTATATATTAATTCTCTTTTTTTGAAATTACAAAATAGAGCATAATGGATGAATAGCTATACAACTCAAATCTAACATAATTACTCTGATATAACGGGCTCTTTTAGGTGCTTGAAAATTTTTCAACTGTCTTCGTCCATCTTTGGTTATTGCTTCTGTGGACATAATAGCTAAATTATCTCAGGATTTACATTAAATAGATACTGTATAATTGTTTGTTTTCCACAGTTTTCTTTGACTCCTCTGTGTATATGCCAAATAATTAGAACATGATGATTCTTGGAGACTATAACATCACCCCTAACTCTCAAAGTCAGCATCCGAAGGTCGCAAATGAACAGATTGCTTATAATCTCCGGGAGGCATGTGCGTCTTGGACTTTTTATCATTGGATTGAAAAGAAAAATGAAAAAAATTTACAGTGATTCAGAATGAGACTGCTGTATTTCAATTCAACGGTAAAATATTATAATGGCACAATACCTCTTGAGATGGTAGAATCACTCACAACTCTTCCCTATATCGTAAGAAGAATATACAGAGGTACTCCAATTATCAGTTTCGACGCTCTTCGCAGTTGACTGACTAAGAATCTTCAATATAAAAAAAGGGACGGGCATGGTGGTAAGCTCAAGTATAAATTTCATGAAAACATCTGTTTAGACAGTTCAGTAAGCGAAATGCTTAACCTTAAAATGCATGTCAAACATGAAAGGTGCCTGGTGACTAAGGGTGCCACCAAGTGGAAGCAAAATTTGGTTGAGATATTAATGATCCTGTCCTTTCTGGACCAACGTAATTGAAAACGAGATTATGCCTGTCTGTGCTGTAGTTGTGTAAGGAGAGTCAGAGATAAGAGGCTATGCCCCGCATGAGAAAGGCGACGACTGACCGAATTCCTCTAGGTGGGCTCATCTCGATGCAAATGCAGCTGTTGTAGGATGGTAGTGAGTGGCCCGTTTCCCAGTCTCTTGCCTAAGGGAGCAAAAGCCACAGCTCAGCAAAATGTGAAAAGTAAAGGAGGAGAGAAAAGGAAAGGACAGTACAATGAGGAAAGGTTAGAAGGGGAATACCCTTCTCAAGAAGTTTTGAGGCGTTCGTTCGGAAGGAAAGCGAAGGGAATGTGTTTGGTTGAGCGAGAGAGATCCCCATTCAACTTTGGTCCATGATGTGAACTTGTTCGTTTCCATAGAACCCCCATTTCGAGTTTCTTTTGGTGTAAGAATAGTAGAAATGTTTTAATTTTTATACAGTGCTCACTTAAATACTAAAACTTTTTTTTTCTCCTCACTTAACTGACACAAATTTGAAAAACCGATCACTTTAGTGTTATTGGCAATTTGCCTTGGCTGGAAAATTTGATCTTGCATTAAAATAATATTAAACTAGTCAACATGTCCGGTCGGGAAGTTGAGTGAGCAAATGAGATACTAAACTACGTCATTCACCCATCTAGACCTCACCTTCACCCCTAGAAGAAAACTCACTATCTCAACTGCTTTGCAGATTGCACCGTGAAGTTTAATAAGCTCGCTCATGGAAGATTAGGTTACTTGTCATCTGATTATTTGACCTAGTCATGGAGCTGATTGTGAGGTGTATTTCTAGATTTCCACTGCGTCTTCTTTCTATTGGGCCTCATGATTACTTCATTACTTCATTACAATGGTTAGAACGTCCAATAAAAAACATTAAACTATTTGATGAATGCGAGATTTAATATTTATTTTTCCAATACTTCTCATAGTAGATTTTTTTTTTGTTTAGTACTAAGCACATACATATTTAATTTGAGAGGTAAATAGAGCATGCATATATTTGAACTTGAGATATTCTACTCTCATATCATGTAAGATTTTACGAGACCATTTTAAAAATTTAAACTGTTAAATGAGTGCGTAATTTAATATTTAATTATTCTAACTACGATTATTTAGAATGCCCAGTGACTAAGCGAAATGCTTCCTCATCGGTTGTATGTCCTTTTCTCTCTCTTTTGTAACTTCTCTTTCCACAATTTTTACAGTTTACGAGCAAATGATCTCGTCCGGAGAAAATCTTGGCTGCACTTGTGATTGACAACTCAGCAAAAAAATAGTCCATTTATCGATTGACATGTGTCCCATGGGCCCACTCTGTTAGATTTGCCATAAATCTCTCTCACTTGCCTTCCGCCCTCTTTCATCTTCCTCCGTCTCATCTTTGCTCCGTCTCTTCCCTTTAGAAAATATTGGCTGAGATCTCGATGTTTATGGAAGTTGGTCTTTCCTTCATCAAGATCTCGACCTCGGTTGACCGGCCGGCAATGGAGCTGTCGATGGAGTCCAAGATCTTGGTGCGGGGAGGAAGGCGGCAACCTACTGGAGGTCCAGCATTTCGCCGAAAAGCTTGTCGGGCTTGGTGTCGATGAGGCTAAGCTCGTCGGCGAGGTCCTGGGTGAGGATGGTCTCGGCGATGGCCATGCAGCGTTGCCGACCCCGACGATGGCGATCTTGGTGTGGTTCTTGGAGGGCGACGGCGGAGCTCGTGATTCCACCATGGGCTTTGCCGTGGACGGTGAGGGGTGCGACCACCGCCGACGGTTGGTCACCCAAGACCATCCCTAAGGGCAAAGCGTGAGTCGGGAGGAAGAGAGAGCTTGCTACGTCGGAAGGGATGGAGAGAGAGAGAGAGAGGCAAGTGAGTGAGATTTATGACAAGTTTGACAGAATTGGGGCCACAGGACACGTTTCAATCAATAAATGGACTATTATTTTGCTGACTTGTCAATCATAAGTGCAGCCGAGAGTGCAGCCAACATTTTCTCACCGACCAAAAAAAAAAAAAAGAACTCGACTCAAAGTGAATAGTCCCTCGTCTAGTGGAATCCACGCACGCGTACTGTCTAGCTTGATTTGACTCGTATTTTAAGAGGCCCGAAACTCAATTCAACTCGATTCGATTACAATCAGCTTATAAATGATTATGGAATTAAAATTGGATAGCTTGAACTATGTAATTTCATAGATTTCTTTGTTTCCTATGATGAAGTGATAGATTTTATAAAGAAATTGTAAAAGCATTGATTAAGCTGGCGAGCCAATTGAGTTAAGTACCAACTGAGTTAGATGAATGTGTGAATTAACATGTCTTTATATTTAACCAAGATTGGAAATATCTTATGGAAAAAGGAAATAGAAGTTTGGAAATATTCGAATTCAAGATTTTCAGCTTTGATATTATATAATATTTTGTAGAATCATTATCAACTATTTTATAAATTAAATTGTTAAATAAAGACGTGATTTAATATTTAATTATTTTAATAGTTTCTATAATTCTATAAATGCGAGGACTACGACCAACCCGACCAACCAATATTTTCAACCGTAATAAATGGGATACCCTACTATTTAAAGAAACAACCACCACCACCGCGCCCCCCTCGCCAAGGTTGTAGCCAACGTATCTTCTTCATACACGTCGTCAGCTTTAATTCATTCCATGGATTTCGACCTCTTTTCCTCCAGTTCATCGATGGAGAAGCCCAAAAAGCTCCGTGCGGCGCTCCTCTCGAGCCCTGGCATGGGCCACCTCATCCCCGTCATGGAGCTCGGCAAGTGCCTTGTCGCCAACCATGGCTTCGAGGTCACCGTCTTTGTCATCCCCTCCCAGGCCTCCCGTGCCGAGGCAGAGATCATCGACTCCGCCGTGACCCCCAAGCTCCTCGACATCGTGGAGCTCCCTGCCCCCGACCTCACGGCTGCGGACCTTGGCCCGAATGCCTCCATGATCACGAGGCTTGCGGCCATGATGCGCGAGGTGCGGCCGGCGTTCAGGTCTGCGCTGGCAGCCATGGAGGCCACACCCGATGTCCTCATCGTGGACCTGTTCGGGACGGAGCATCTGTGCATGGGTGATGAGTTGAGGATCCCCAAGTACGTGTACGTCCCTTCCAACGCATGGTTTCTTGCGCTGCTCCTACACTCACCGGCGCTGGACAAGGAAGTCAAAGGAGAGTATGTGGACCAGACTGAACCACTCGAGATCCCGGGTTGCAAGCCGGTCCGACCAGAGGACGTGGTGGACCCGATGCTGGACCGATCCAACCAGCAGTACCGCGGGTACATCCGGCAGGCTGGCGAGATCCCGATGGGAGATGGAATCTTGTTGAATGTGTGGGAGGAGTTGCAGGCCGAGACGCTCGCTGCATTGAGGAATGAGGAGTTTTTGGGCCGGGTTGTAAACGGTCCGGTATATACCATTGGGCCGCTCATTAGACCGGTCAGACCAGCCGGATTGGCGAAGGAGCTGCTGGAATGGCTGGATAAGCAGCCGAACGAGTCGGTGATGTTCGTCTCATTTGGCAGTGGAGGGACTATGTCGGCCGAGCAGCTGGTCGAGCTGGCTTGGGGATTGGAGCTGAGCCAACAAAGGTACGGTTTGAGATTTGGACAGCTTTGGGCACGGACACCGCCTAACAGAGCAAATTTTACATGCAATATAAGAGATATAGCAATATAATTTGTGAAGGTCGAACTTTATTCGACTCTTGTGGAAAAAAAAAGGGCCATTCTTTTCATAAATTCAATCGATAAGCCATTTTTGAATGATCCATTTAGTTTAAATCCTATCTTTATGATCATCTTCTGATTTTCTTTTTCCTCCTTTTAGGATCTTTTGCTTGGGATACCGACAGAGAAAAAAGAAAACTTTTGCTTAGGATAGTCACTTTTTCAGGTTACTATGTACATGCCATGTGGTTTTACTATTGAGAGGTCGGTTATAGGAATTTTTCCCCTTCCTCTAACCAATCTCTTGTTGAGGATGAAGGAAAATAGTCTTTTTCTCAATCAAAACAAATGCATTATTATCAGTAGGAATTAGCCAGACATTATGATAATAACATTTTTGTTAGGACCACTGTCAGTGTAAAGATTGCAGCACACATTCTTTATAGCTTTTGATATGTGAAAGAATTTGTTATTCCGAACTAGTCCATGGTAGATATGTTATTCAATCCAATGATAATTTTTTTCACACTCGTGATAGACCTAACAATAATCCTTTTATAAAAAAGTGTGGCATGTATAAATTAAGCTTCATTTAGTGCTCTGTGGTTTCATATTCTATAATTTCCTCCATCTTACAAATGTATAATTTTGTAGGTTTATGTGGGTACTTCGGAAACCAATTGCTAAATCTCTTGATGGATCGTTCTTTGATATGGGCAAGGGATGCGGTGGCGATGAGCTTTTGAGCTTTTTGCCAGATGGATTCATGGAATGTACTAGAGATGTTGGATTGGTAGTCCCATCGTGGGCCCCACAAGTGGACATCTTGAGCCATCCATCTATGGGTGGCTTCCTATCTCATTGTGGATGGAACTCAACCCTAGAGAGCATAGTGAACGGAGTACCCATGATCGCTTGGCCACTGTATGCCGAGCAACGGCTAAACGCGACACTCCTTGCAGAGGAGATTGGGGTGGCGATTCGGCCAAAGGAGTTGCCGTCAAAGAAGATTGTGAGGAGAGAGGAGATAGAGAAGTTGGTGAGGACAATAATGGTGGAGAAAGAAGGGCACATGATAAGAGCTCGAGTCAAAGAGCTCAAGAGCAGTGCAAAAAAGGCTATGACCAAAGGGGGTACTTCTTATGAGTCCCTACATAAAATGAAGGAAGATTGTAAAATGAGAATTCACCGGATTAAGAAAGCTCCCTAGGTAGTTGCATTTATGCATAACAGCAGTAGAATGGAAATGATAATGCAGATTCACAGTACAATGCTTGAATTGGCAAAGATTTGGTTGAAATGTATTGATGATGTAGGACTCCTCCCTGTTCATGTATTCAATACTGAGGAGGCATCGCTTTCATTACTCTCCCAAAACAGTTCTCGCTTAAATGAGCGACATAGTGTATTCACCTATTCAACACAAAAACCCTATCTCCTAACCATTTTCTGTACCCACCACCAACTATTCACTGGTGCAAGCGTCATCTCGCTAGGACCATAAAATCGCCCCTTAGGACATAGCACGACTGTCGGGTTGAGATCTGTTGTGCTATTGAGATATGCTGCATTTTAATTTAACGGTGAAAGATTACAAGAGCACAATGCTTCCTTAGGATCATAGAATCGCCCCCTTACACTTCGAGTGAGATATGGTCCCTAAGAGATACCATGTCTCTTGAGCTTTTCACCGTTGCATCGAAAAAGAAAATACCACCACCGTTTAGAGTGAGATATGTTGAATGACTAAGATTTATTACATTTCATTCTTAATTTGAAAAAATTATACGGGAAGATGTCTCTTGAAGACTATAGAATCGCCTTTTGCTCTTTAGGCAAGTCTATAGTCCTGTGAGACAGGTGCTTCTTAAACTTTCTACCATTGGACCTTGAACCAAAAAAAAAAAAAAATACACTATTTTAGGCTAAGATCTGTTGCATCTCAATCCAATAGCGAAAGATTATAGAGGCATGATATTTCTGGGGACTATAGAATCACGCATTTAACTTTTTCACATATTATGAGCAGATTGCACAGAAGTAGTCCCATCATAAGTTGACATTCTTCACATTTCACTGATTAAGAATCTTTTATCTTAAAAAGGGACAGACATCTTGATAAGTTTAAACAAAAAACACATTGTCATAAATAGTTCCGTGGGAGTGATGTTTAACTTTAATATATCGACCCTGAAAAGTGCCTGGGGATTAAGGGCGCCACCAAAAGGAGCAAAACATGATTAGGCGCGATGTCATGGAATCGACCAAGCCTTTCCACATCTAATGCTTGTTTTATTCCCTCGTCTGTAATTTCTCTTGCCGAAGTTTTTGTCAGTGTTAGGTGCGCAAATACGACGAAATAGAGAGTAAGGTGAGAAAAAAAAATTGACACACAAGATTGATCTCGATTCACCTTTAAACTAAAGCTCCATCCAGTAGGGGATTTAACTATAATTAGCACCCCATCCTCGTGTTACAACTCTCAATTATAAAAGAAAGGGATTATATATAGGCGGCACAAGTCAGCAACTATTCATAGACCCAAATCCAAATTATTAACAAAATATAGGCTCAAACTATAAAAGCCATCCGGTGGTCCGAAGGTGTGACTTCTTATGGCTCCCATGCCTTCTCGTCGATAAGGAGTATGAATCACACTTCAACATATTTTAAGGTTTACAAACAAATGACATGGGAAGTGAAATCTACTAAGAGCGAGTGTCCATGCATTGGTCTGGCAAACATTCATCTACCATCGGGAGTGCATCGAGTGTGTTCCAACGAGCAATCCTCTCGATGTATGATGAACGATTCCTCTTCCAAAGCAAAGAACACAGCGACATACGCGGCGTTTGTGCACCATCTTTTTAAGGTAATAAAAGTTGAACTTCTTTGCTGAAATGCCCCTTTTTACTAAGATATACACAGAAGAATTATTACCACATGCATCTAGGACAATCCTTTCGGACCCGCTATACATGTGACGAAGGCGCTATATCCATAGAGGACCACAGACTCGTACCAAGTCTCTTATTAGGGGATATTGTTGAGTTGATTTCATACATACGCTGTCAAGTTTGAGCTTGACTTGACTCATGTTTCAGGAGCTTCGAAACTCAACTCATCCCGAGCTCAACCGAGTATTGAGTTTCTTGCTTAATCTCGGCGCAAATGAGAAGTTCAGACACACGACCTTGATTCACTCAACTCAATTATAATTATTAAAATATTTAAATCTTAATCTAACAACTTAAACTTTTGAAACGGTTGGAAGTTGTCTTACAGATTTTCATCTAAAAAGGTTGTGAGTTGAAATCTTTGCCCACCCATTATTTGCCTCTCTTATGACATATTTTCTTGCTTAGTTGTAGGTTAAAATATTTAGACATTAAATTATTTATTCATCCAAAAACTTAAAATTTAGAACAATTGATGGTTGTGCCTCAAATTTTCACAACTTATAAATGAATATCGAATTCAAGCTAGAGCTTGAGTTTGATAAGCTTGAATTTTTTTCCCTACACTTACATGTTTGTCGGTATACCGTGTAAATTTAAGAATTCTTTATTTACTCATATAAAATCATATGCTTTTGAAAAAAAATCCTCAAAGTTTGATTAGGCTCACGAGCCTGTCAAGTTTGATTCTCAACTACTTAAAGACCCCCTCCCCCTGCGTTATAGTTGAGATATCTTCTTCTCACTCTCTCTCAGCTTCACTTCATTCCATAGATTTCGACCTCTTCTCAGCTCATCGACGGAGAAGCCGAAAAAGCTCCATGCGGCGCTCCTCTCGAGCCCAGACATGAGCCACGTCATCCCTGTCATCGAGCTCGGCAAATCGTCAACCATGGCTTCAAGGTGACCGTCTTCATCCTCCCCATGTAGGCCTCCTGCGCCGAGGCCAAGATCGAGTCTACCATGACCCCCAAGCTCCTCGACGTTGTGGATCTCCCTGCCCCCTGGCCTCTCAGCTGTGTGCCTCCGCTAGGATGCTGGCATGGTCATGAGGCCAGCGGTCATGATGCGCGAGGCCTAGCCATCATACAGGTCCACGCTAGCGGCAATGGAGGCCTGGGCTAATGTCCTCATCGTGGACTTGTACACGACGGCGCATCCGTGCATTGGCGATGAGTTGGGGATCCCCAAGTATATCTACGTCCCTTCCAACGCATGGTTTCTTGCGTTGCTCCTACATTCGCTGACGCTGGACAGGGAAGTGAAGGGAGAGTACTTGGACTGGACCGAACCCCTCGAGATCTCAGGTTGGAAGCCAATCCAACCAGAGGACGTGGTGGACCCGACGCTCGATCTCAGCAATCTCAGGAAGAAAGAGAAAAAATATAAAAAAAGAAAAAGAAAGAAAAGACAAAGAAAATAAAAAATATATAAAAAAGATAATAAAACATTATCTATGTCGACGCTAGCTGTATCATAAAGGATGGCTAGTGTCCAATGAAATAATAATAATCTTGATGATTGTTGAAAGTCAAGCAATTAAAGGGATTTTCCATCATGGTTGTTAAGGTGCATGCTTGGACTTGTTAATGACAAGAAATTTCATGTGTTGGTCTATAATTTCTTGGCTTAAATTTGTAAGTGCACGCAAAATTCAACGGCCTCTCTCTTGGTAATCGTTTAGGTGTCAAATTTTGTTGTGTGCTTCCAAAATAAGTATATCAGATTCTTATCTCTAGAGCTTCTCTGTTTATCTCATGGGGGGAACGCCTAGGCAATCCGGTGTGGTTTCAATGAGCATTTTCCTTCGCTTGACAAGCATGATTGGCTGGGTGCAACTCATGGGGCAACACATCTTTAAGGATAAGAAAAAGAAGAGGCTGAACGTTCTTGATAGGGAAAAGACAAGAAAAGGAGCGTTTTCACAAAATGAAAAAGAAAAGACTGAGAGAGGCAGCGGCCCAGAGGAAAAGAAACACTTTAGATTTGATGGTGATATCTTGTCCGAATCTATTAAAATTTCAGCATGTGATTCATGAGATTAAGATCTATGAGTTAATTGATCTTGTTTGTTGAAATCTTATTTTGAATTGTCTCTCAACTTCTAGAGTTCTCTTGCTCATTCGTTTATTCACCTTTATGATGATAATATATTATTGTATCGTCGATGTGTTGAGCCTTAATAGTGTGATTATAGATGAATTATTGTATATCTTATTATACCTGATGATTAGTGAAAGTTTTGAATAATCTTGTGATTTTTATCGTATTGAATTTTTCACTTAAAAATTATTAATGTTGTTTTTTTGCTTCATCTTTAATTATGGATTTTTCATGTAAAAATTACACGTCGATCGCATCTTCCCTCTCTCATAACCAAAAGTCTACAGATGCAGCCCAACCATCAGTCTTCCACATTTCAATGATTGAGAATCTTAGATCTTAAAAACCAACAGGATATGGTGACAAGTTGCAGAAAAAAAGTTAATTAAAACATCAGTTTTGTTAGTTGCGTAAGCGAAATATCTATAAATACTGAAGCATGGGTGCGTGGTGACTAAGGACGCTATCAGATCGCCTGTCTGCCTTTTCTCCCTATATTATATGTTAAATCTTATGAATGCTTCGCCTACTCCGGTCATATTATATGCTTTAAAAAAGATATCTTACAAGCTTAATTAAGCTCGCGACCATATCAAGTTGACTAAGACATATCAGAGCTTATCTGTAAATTTTGCACGTCGAGTCTCAAATAATTGTCGAGCGGACCCCGGCTTACTGACGTTCCCGATCGGAAGGCTTGATTACAATCACACGAAGTTGGGTGGTTGTAACTATTTAATACCCCTTCCGCCAAACCTGTGTCGTCGGCAAAACACCCTCTTCGTACAACACTCTCGGCCTCGCTTCTTCACATAGATGTCGATCTCTTTTTCCTCCAACTCGTCCATGGAGACGCCGAAAAGGCTCCATGCGGCGCTCCTCTCGAGCCTCGGCATGGGCCACCTCGTCCCCATCATTGAGCTTGGCAAGCGCCTTGTCGCCGACCACGGCTTTGAGGTGACCGTCTTTGTCCTCCGCTCGCAGACCTCCCGCGCTGAGGCCGAGATCATTGAGTCCGCCATGACCCCCAAGCTTCTCGACATTGTGGAGCTCCCGCCCCCTGACCTCGCGGCCACGGGCCTCAGCCCCGACGAATCCGTGTTTGCGCGGCTCGCGGCCATGATGCGCGAGGCGCGGCACGTGTTCAGGTCTGCACTCCTGGCAATGGAGGCGCGGCCTGATGTCCTTATTGTGGACTTGTTCGGGACGGAGCATCTGTGCATTGGCGACGAGCTGGGAATCCCCAAGTACGTCTACGTCGCTACCAGTGCATGGTTTCTTGCGTTGCTCCTACACTCGCCAACGCTGGACAAGGAAGTCAAGGGAGAGTACGCGGACCGGACCGAACCGCTCGAGATCCCGGGTTGCAAGCCGGTCCGACCAGAGGACGTGTCGGACCCGATGCTGGACCGGTCCCAACTGCAGTACCGCGACTTCGTGCGGATTGCTGAAGAGATCCCGATGGGAGATGGAATCCTGTTGAATGTGTGGGAGGATTTGCAGGCCGGGACGCTCGCCGCACTGAGGAATGAGGAGTTCTTGGGCCGGGTCGTGAACAGTCCGGTCTATACCGTTGGGCCGCTCATTAGACCGGTCAGAACGGCCGGTTTGGAGAAGGAGCTGCAGGAATGGCTGGATAAGCAGCCGCGCGAGTCGGTGTTGTTCGTCTCGTTTGGGAGTGGAGGAACTTTGTCGGCTGAGCAGCTGGTCGAGCTGGCTTGGGGATTAGAGCTGAGCCGACAAAGGTACGGTCAGAAATTTTTCATGCAAAACGCGCTCCACGGGCATTAGGTGGAGTGGAGCACGTTGCACGCTTTAAGAAAAAGAAAAACATATTTTGTTTGTTTTATGTTTTTTCTTTTCTTAATCAAATGCAGTGCCCGTTCTTTATTAGCATTTGATACGTGAAAGAAACCGTTATACAGCACTAACTCGGGTTAGATATATAATTCAACGACGAATGTGTAATTTTTTTTCACACTTGCGGAAAACCTAATAATAATCCAAAAAAATTATTAAAAAAAGTGTGGCGTGTATAAATTAAGCTTCGTTTTAGTGTTCTTTGGCTCTATATTTTATAAATTTCTTTCATCTTACAAATGTATAATTTTGTAGATTTATATGGATACTCCGGAAACCAATAGCCAAATCTCTTGATGGATCGTTCTTTGATGTGGGAAAGGGAGGTAGTGATGATGAGCTTTTGAGCTTTCTGCCGGATGGATTCGTGGCACGTACTCGGGAAGTGGGATTAATACTCCCATTGTGGGGCCCACAAGTGGACATCCTGAGCCATCCATCTGTAGGCGGGTTCCTGTCTCATTGCGGATGGAACTCGACCCTAGAGAGCATACTAAATGGAGTGCCCATGATTGCCTGGCCATTGTATGCTGAGCAAAGACAAAATGCAACACTCCTCGCGGAGGAGATTGGGGTGGCGATCAGGCCAAAGGAGCTGCCCTCGAAGAAGATTGTGGGGAGGGAGGAGATAGAGAAGTTGGTGAGGATGATATTGGTAGAGAAAGAAGGGTACAAGATGAGAGCTAGAGTCAAAGAGCTCAAGAGCACGGCCGAAAAGGCTGTGACCAAAGGAGGTACTTCCTATGAGTCCCTACGTAGAATGAAGGAAGATTGCAAAATAAGGATTCATCAGATTAATAAAGCTCATTAAGTCATTGCACATGTGTGTAACATCGGATGTAATAATAATGTAGATTGACAGGAGTCAGGACAATACTTGAACTAGCAACGATTTGCTTGAAGTGTATTGATGATGCAGAACTCCTATGTGTTCATGTATTCAATATTGAGGAGAAATTACATTCATTACTCTCCAAAAATAGTTGTCATATTGACAAGCAATTAAGTGTATTCACAGATATTCAACACAAAAGAACCCCACCTCGATCATGGACAAATTGCTCACATAGAGAGGGGCATCGTCAGAAAAGATGGTGATCGAAGGAGGTATTAGGCTAGGTTGACTCCTATGTGGAGGAAACCCAATAAATTATAAGTTCAAAGGTTTAAGCCCATATGATAGCCTATATGGAGAAATATGATTTCTCACTATCTTTATGTAGTAAAAAAAATGTTTGTTGAGACATAGTAGTAAAAGAGAAAAAAAAATCCAAAATTCTAGGAAAGGGGTAGTATCTAAGTATCAACAAGCTAATGTTGGATGTCAATTTGTGGTTTGAATAAGCTAAAATTTTCTCAGCATGCTCATGACATATTCTTCTTGAATTTGATCGATTTGATTTTCACTTGAAGCCCCCTACATTAGATTTTTTGTGGGATGAACCAAACTTGTGTTTTAGGTTAGATTTAACCTTAATCTCTTGTGAAATTCATGTATATGGCCAAAAATAGTGGCCTTGATGTTATTGCTGCTATGTACCTCTAGTTTAACTAGAGAAGAATTTTGCTTACCCAATTTTGTTAAAAGTGAAGATTTTGGATGGACTTGGATCCCATGGTTTTTTATCCCTTACATCAAGGAGGTTTTCCATGTAAAAAACAATGGCCTTGTGTTTGTGGGTGTTTGATATCAATAATGCTCCATCTTATCACTTCATGGTAGATTTGCACAAGGCGAAAATTGTTTTGTTCTACTGCACTAATCTGTTATTGATCATTTGTCACTATTCTCCCAATGGGAGGAAGACAAGGGCTTAGAGCGATTGGCTAAACCTGATCCTATGTTGAGCAACCACGAGCACCTCTATTAATGGGTGAGCAAGGACTTGATGTTTGCAAAAAGGATCATTTTCTTAGGCCTGAACCCCAAGCCAAAACAGTTGCTCAAGTTTTCCAGCTATAATTATGATGAAAATAATTCTTCCTTTTGAAAATTAAATTCCTAACTCTATCCTTTATAATGTACAATCTTGTGATATGCCCATCTTATTTTTTTTTATTCCATTTCGTGTAAGATTATCTTTTTCTGTCCCCTTTTAAGAGATAATTTTGATTTATTTACCCATTTTATGTCTTTTCCTCTAAAAAACGTTAAGAAATATAAAAAGCCGATATTGCCTAAGCAATTGGACGAGCCTTGGCCATTTGACCTCTTCTGTAGATTTCAAGCCTCACCACGCTTGGTGGGTTAACGTATCTAATGAGCTTGGGGTGGTCAGGCCAACCTTGTTTGGGACGCGATGTCTATCGTCGTTTTAGTCGAGCAGAAGTTGATGTACCTTAGGGTAGTTCAGTCTTTTCAAACGAAGTTCCTTTTGATTCTTATCAAGGCTATGCCATATCAAGTTGCTCCACCGTTTTCTTGTGTTGAGAAAAAAAAATGTCCATAAGACTCACAATGATTTTTTGTGGCACAACCATCAAGTTCAAATCTTTTGAATGATTAAGATATGTTGCAATTCAATTGAACGTTGAAAGATTATAAGAGCACAATGCTTCCTTAGAATTATAGAATCGCCCGTATTCTTCGAGTGAGTTATGGTCCTTAAAATACACCGTGTCTCGTAAGCTTTTCGTCATTAGAATGAAAAAGAAAAATATCACAACCATTTGAATTGTGATCTATAAACAACCTAGATTTATTACGTTTCAATCCCATGGTGAAAATTATACAGAGAAGATGACTCTTAAAGGCTAAAGAGTTTCCTTTAACTCTTCAGGCAAGCCCATGGTCTTGGGAGAAACGTGCCTCTTAAACTTTTTATCGTTGGATTTGGAAGCAAAAAGAAATAACACTAGTTTAGGTTGAGATATGTCATATTTCAATCCAACAACAAAAAATTATGGAGACATGATATTTCCTGGAAACATAGAACCACGTGTTAATTTTTTTTATATATATTATGAGCAAATTACACAAAAGTAGTCCCATCATAAGTCTCGACATTGTTCACGTTTTATTGATGAAGATTCTTTATCTTAGAAAGGGACGTATATCTTGATAAGTTCAAAAAAAGAAAGAAAAAAGAACTGTCAAACATTTGTTTAGATAGTTCCGTGAGAGACATTTTACTTTAGTATGTTAATCATGAAAGGGGCCTGGCGAGCAAGGGTGCTATCAAATGGAGCAAAACATGATTATGACATCAGTGGTCCTCTCTTTTTCTTGAGCAATGTCATGGAATCGACCAAGCCTTTCCACATCTAATGCTTGTTTTGCAACTTTTCATGTTGAAGCTTTTGTCAAGATTAGATACACAAATACAATGAAATAGAGGATAATGTGAGAAAGAAAAGTTGAGACACAAGATTTACTTTGTTCACCTATAAATTAAGACTACATATACCAGATGATTTCACTATAATTAGCAACCCCCGCGTCTCTATTTGATTTCAATTATAAGAGAAAAAATATTATATATAAGTGGCACAATTCAATAGATATTCATAGGTCTAAACCTAAACTATCAATAAAGTATGAGTCTAAATAATAAAAGCCTTTTGGCGACTTGGAGATATTGCCTCTACGACCCTCATGCCTTCTTGTCAAAGAGGGAGGATGAATCGCACCCCCATAATTTTAAGAGTTCATGAACAAATGCCGTGGGAAGTGAAATTTACTAAGAGTGTCCGTTCCGTGCATCGGTTTGTCGGACATTCATTTATCGTCGGGAGTGCACGGAGTGCGTTCCAACGAGGAATCCACTCAATGATGAAGTAAGAGCGATTCCTCTTCGGAAGCAGAGAACCCGATGACACACATAGAGTTATGTGCATAACCTTTTGGTGGTAATAAAATTTGGAACCTCTTTGCTGAATAGTCCTCAGAAATGCCCCTTTCCACTCAGGTAGACACACCTAAATGAATTTTTTACACACTTGCGTCTAGTATAATCCATTCGGACCTATTATAGATGCAACGACGGCACTATATCCACAGAGGACCATAGACTTGCCCCGAGTCTCTCATTAAGGGATATTGTTGAGTAAAATTTACACATATAGTGTCAAATTTGAGAGGAAAATTATCCAAAATTTTTTCAATCTATTGCACTTTAACCATCTAAGTAATAAATCGTTTGCTAATTGAATCCTAAATCATTTCATATTTTACCAATTGAGTATATTCGGCCAATTTTGGTCCAAAATTGATGATATAGTCGCTGATCTATGTAGCACGGTCATCAACTATATGTGCTAATATGGAAATTTTTTCATATATTTTTTGGAAATTTTAATAATATTTTTGGTGTTTTATTTTACTTTTTATTTTTCTTATTTGGCCTAAGCATCAACAAGGGTCGAATGCCTCACCGGCATTGGGGGAAGGCGTTGTAACCCTTGCCCAAGCCAGAGCAAAGGCGTACGGTCTCGCCTAGATTCGGTGAGAGCCGTGACACCCTCACCAAATCTTGGCCAAACAAGGTGTTGCAGTCCTTGTGGGGTCTGGGCGAGGGCTGTGACTCAAGGACTGCAACACTCTCACTTGATCTAGATTAGTTCACAATGCCTAAAGCCTGCAATACCCGCAAAACCCTCGACTAGTGATGGCTAGAACATCTTGGCCCCTTGCCTATGGCTATCAACTCGCACTAGCCCTCAAGCTAAAAAAAAAAAAAGGAAAAAAAGAAAAGAAAATAAAAAGAAAATATTAAAAAATATTAAAATCTCTACATCACTGTCGGTAGTGTCATGTAGGACTGTCAGTAACGACGGTGTCAATTTTTGACTAAGGTGAGTCTAGTGGACTCAATTAACAAAATGTGAAAAGATTTAGAATTTAATTGGTAAAACATGAAAATGTTTATGACTCAATTGAAAAGTTTAGGACTATATTGGCTAAAGTCCAATAAGTTTAGGACTTTCTAAAGAATTTTCCTCAAGTTTCAGCTTGACTTGACTCATGTTTTAGGGGTTTGAAACACAAGTCATCTCGAGCTCAATTGAGTATTGAATTTCTTGCTTAATCTTGGTGCAAATGAAAAGTTAAGATACACAACCTTGATTCAACTCAGCTCAACTATAATTGTCAAAATATTTAAATCTTGATTAAACAGTTTAAGGTTTTGAAATTATTAGGAGTAGTCTAACAAATTTTCATATAAGAAGGTCTCGAATTTAAATCTTTTCAGACCCCTTATCTACCTTCCTTAATATATATTTTCCTACTTAGTTTTAGGTTAAAGTCCAGCTTATGCCTTAGAGAAAGGGTCAAAATATTTAGAGAATAATTCACGCATTCATAAAAAGACTTAAACTTCAAAACATCTGATAAGGGCGCGTTTGATAACAATTCCGTTCCCACGAGTAGATTCTGATAAGAAATGATTTTTTTTATTCTGTTCCCGGAAACAAATTCTAAGCATTTTAAGCCGTTTGGTAATTATCCAAAATTTCTGATTCTAGAATAGAATTGTGTTTGGTACCATACTCATTAATTCTGTTTCAAATCAATTTCTTTTATTTTTTAAATAATTTTTATACTCTTTTCATTGTTTTCTTTTCTTTTTCCTTTTTCCTTTTTTTTTTTCTCCTATTCTTCTTCTTTTTTTTTAGGTCGGTCGCCGAGGGTCAGCGATCTCACCGAAGGCGTCATTGGCACTCGGCGAGGCCGGCCCTCATCGACCGAGCCTCGCCAGCAGCTAGGCGAGGCTCGCCCAACCCTCACCCAACCCCACCAAGCCTCGGCAAAGCTGGGTGAGGCCTGCCTGGCCATCGGCGGGGCTATGTGAGCCTCGCTTAGCTCTGGCGAGGCCCACTTGGGCACTAGCAAGGCTCACCAATGGCTGGGCTTGCCTTCGGCAAGCTCGCCGGACCTCGCCCTGGCTTGGCGAGCCTCCAGCGAGCTCGCTTAACTGGTTACCGACGAGCGGCAGATGGTGGTGGTGGACAGCAGCAGATGGCGACGGACGGAGGCGGATGACGGCGACAGGTAGTGGCGGACAGTGGCGAATGGCAACAACGGAGGGGAGAGAAGAGTTCCACTTTTTTTATTCTTTTTTTTTTTGTTCTCAGAACAATAATCAATTTTTTTTATTCTACTCCAAATTTGTTTTCGGGAACAAATTTGTTCCTAAGAACAAAAATTTTAATCTCGGGAACAAAAAATCAGAATTGTTTGACTAGGCTCATGAGCTTGTCAAGTTTGACTCTCAGCTTCTTTAGGACCCCCTCCCCGGTCCCCCTGTGTTATAGCTGAGATATCTTCTCCATGCACACTCTTAGCTTCATTTCATTCCATAGATTTCGACCTCTTTTCCTCCAACTCATCGATGGAGAAGCCAATAAAGCTCCATGCGGCACTCCTCTCGACCCCTGGCGTGGGCCACCTCATCCATATCATTGAGCTCGGCAAGCGCCTCATCGCCGACTATGGCTTCATCCTCCCCATGCAGTCCTCTTGTGCCGAGGCTGAGATCATCGAGTCCGTCATGACCCCCAAGCTCCTCGACGTCATGGAGCTCCTCCCCCCTTACCTCTTGGTCTTGTGCCTCACCCAGGATGTTGCTTGAGGCCCGCAATCATCATGCACGAGGCCCAGCGGGCGTTCAAGTCTACACTAGCGGCGATGGAGGCCCGGCCTAATGTCCTCATCGCGGACTAGTTTGGGACTGAGCATTTGTGCATTGGCGACGAGTTGGGGATCTACAAGTAATAGGGATGTCAAAAAAACCCGACCCGACCCGAACACGAAACAAGTTGAGTGCGTGTTTCGAGTCTTAAAATTGTTCGGGTAACATATATGAAACAAGTAAAGAAATATGTTTCGGGTCGGGTCGGGATTGGAACATTGTTCGACCCGAAACACGAAACACGTTAATTCCAAATTCCAAACAAGTTAACTAACCCAAACACGTTCTGATCTTTACCCCCACACAAGTTCCATTTCTGAACGACGCGCCTCTGCCTCTCCCTCGCCGTCGCGGTCGCCACCCCTCGTCTCAACGCTGGAACCATAGCCGCCGCCGGATCAGTCCACCGTCGCCGAAAACCCCTCCCCTTCCCGTTCCCATGTTGAGGGTCGAGCTGAAATTTTGACGTTTAGGGTTCGAGTTGTGGGAGATTGGACAAGTGAGGCTGCTCGCGAAGGAGGATGACGCTCGCGATGCTCGGGGCCATCCCGCCGTTGGTGGGAATGCTCGATTCTTCGGATCTCGATTCGCAGATTGCTTCGCTCTACGCTCTGCTCAACCTCGGCATTGGCAATGACATGTGAGTTCTTGGGATTTTCGGAATGGGTTTGGATCGTTCTTCTCTGATTTCTGCATTTGATCGGTTTCGGCACCTTGTTCTGCCATTAACAGGGGAAAAAGAGAATGTCGTCTTTTTCGCCTCTTGCATGTGTCTTGTTGTGTCCATCTTGTTCCTTTCTTCTAAAAAATTTCTCTGCTTTATTTTTCGTGCTTCCAGTTCAGCCTCTGCTTTTTGGCAAAGTTCTCACCTTGACGATCTAGATGTGTTTTGGTTTCACATCTCAATCTTTCTTTGCGTCGCCATCGAATATTTCTTCTTACCTCGACTACCCATGATGTTGTCTGTCATGTGCTTTTGAATTTGATCTATTTCGGTATGCAGGTTCTGGCTCTCTGTTTAGTTTCTGTCTTCTATGGTGTCATCAGTTATTCATCTGCACGCGCTGGGTTCCCCTCTCGTTCCGTCCTCGGTTCGGGTTCCTTGGGTGCGTCGTAGATCGGTTCAGCAACATTTACTGACTTTGATCTTGCTGATAATAGGACAGGCAAGCTAATTGAAACATCCTGCTAGATCATGCATCAAAATAGCACAGAAATCCACAGAAGAGAGCCGCCTATAGGAAATAATGGAAGTTTATGAATATCGCCACGCACGCTAGTCAAGAATACCACTTCCCCTCTGCTTAATGTACAATTAATGTGCTTCCACAATGAAAGAAACAGATAAAAGACATTCTACATACACAGTAGCAGTAGTAGAATGTAATGGGAAATCCAGAAAAAAAAAAGAAAAAAAAAAGAGGAAACCCAGCAACCTGACCTGACCCGACCCGAAACACATTAGATGGTTTCGGGTTGGTTTGGGTCGGGTCATAGTGTGTGACTCTTGTGTTTTGGGTCGGGTCGGGTAACAACAAAACCCGACCCAACCCATTGACACCCCTAACAAGTACCTCTACGTCCCTTCCAAGTTCTAACGCATGGTTTCTTGCGTTGCTCCTACCCTCGCTAACGCTAGACAAGGAAGTGAAGAAGGGAAAGAAAGAAAGAAAGAAAGAAAAGATTATAACAATGTTACATAAAAATTGCCCACATCAGCGTTAACATGTCACAAAGGATGACCGGTATCCATGTCAAAAATATTCTATCAAAATTGGCTAGAAGGACTATATTGGCAAATCATTAAAAGATTTAAGATTTAAGATTCAAATTAAAAGGTTTATAATTAAATTGGCATACATATAATAGGTTTAAGACCTTTTTGGTAATCCTTCCCCTCTTTCGCCAATTCATCCTTGATAACAACAATCTTCCTAAAGCAAATTCCTTCAAAACAATCACTTGAATCTTTGATGTCCCCAACAATTGGTTCAATGTACCGATCGAGCTAGCAAATCGGTTGGTAAAAAAAAAATAGTTCTCCATTTTTTCTGTTTTATCAATGTAAGTCTCAATTGAACAGTCGAGGCCTCTAAGAAACTTTGAGAAAACCCCAGTATTCGATTATGCGGTATATCATGTAGACCGTCACAAAGAACATGGAAGTAATAGATTGGAGACAAATGCCATGAAAATAAATATCCATGACTATGTGTTGGTTAGGATACACAGTTTTAAAAAGCATGAGATCCCTAGCTATATCTATGCAATGAACTAGATTAGCTCTTCATTTTTTCAGGATGGTTAACCAATGACTTTCTATGAAAACAACATACTTCTCTTTTGAGCAGTGAAATAATAATAATCTTGATGATCGCTAAAAGTCAAGCAATTAAGAGGATTTCCCTTCATGGATGTTAAAGTGCATGTTAGAGTTTGTTAATGACAAGAAATTTTATGTATTGATCTATAACTTTTTGATTTAAACTTTTAAGTGAACATAAAATTCAACGACCTCTCTCTTGGTAATCATTGAGGTGTCAAATTTTCCTATGTGCTCCTAAGAGGTATGCCAAATCGTGACCTCTAGAACTTCTATGTTTGTCTCATTGGGAGAAGACTTACAAAATCTGGTTTGGTTTCAATGAGCATTTTCCTTCTTTCAACAAGCATGATCGGCTGGGTCCACCTCACGGGGCCAACATATCTTATTATAATAATAATAAAAAGAAAAAAGAAAAAAGGAAGAGGCTGAAAGTTCTTGACGGTGAAGAGATGAAAAAAAAGGAGCGTTTGCACAAAGAGAAAAAGAAAAGAAAGAGATAGCGGCTCAGAGGAAGCGACACTTTAGAGTTGATGGTGAAATCTTGTCAGAATCTATTGAAATTTTATTACGTTGTTCATAAGATCTGGACCTAGATGTTGGTTGGTCTTCTTTGTTGAAATCCTTCTTCAAATTTCCTCTCAACTTCTTCAACTGTGGTTAGAGTCTTCTTACTCTTTTGTTTATTCGCCTTCGTGATGATGATGTATTATTATATTGTCGATGTGTTGAGCCTCTAGCAGTGTGACTAGAGATGAACTAATGTGTATTTTACCTTACCCAAAAAAAAAAAAAAAACTAATGTGTATTTTACTATTCTTAAGTGATTAGTGGAAATTTTGAATGGCCTTGTCGTTTTAATTGTATTAGGTTTTCTGCGTAAAAATTATGAACGTTGTTTTTCTGCTTGGTCTTTAATTATGGGTGTCCTTACAATATATGCATGATTCCAGCAATATCAACACCAAACTAGTTTTTTAACCAAAGTATATAAAAACAACCCAATCACATGTAGAAATGATGCGTGTCGTTTTTCTGTTTCGTCTTTAATAGGTTTTGTCACAACCTTCCCAGAGGTGGATCGCCAGGAGGAAAGCTAGTGGATTACTAAACAAGAACGAAGATTCTTCTTACGAGGCCATCATTTGCATTTAGCATAGACTCTCCCAAGTCCTACCAATCGCAATTTGGTAACCAATTTGACATGTGTTTAAACTTACCTATAGAGCCACCACTAATTAGTTTGGGTCGATTAGACACCCAATAAAATGTGGAAATATATTTTATTTTTATGAATTAGAGATTTATGGATACGAGAACTTGATTATGTTAGATTAATCTAACGTCCTTTCGATACATTTTCTCTTTATTTTAAAAAATATTTTAAGTGCAATCTTTGCCGGTCTTTATACAATGCCACTAATGTGTAAGATATGACCACACGAGCATGCAAATAATGAAATAACATCCGATAATCAAAATCATGAAGGATTATAGAAAAGAAATGAAGGACCTGAATGTACATGGCAAAGAAATATGTATTCATCATCAAAAAGTTACTACATTCATGATTTAGAAAAATATGCAAACGAAATGCATGCATGCTATGCATGATTTTGCACGAAATTCTAACTAATTAACATGCGGTCTATACTGTTTCTTTTCATTTTTATTTATTACCACGCCTAATTGACAAAACGAGGATAATCCTAGAAGCTTATATTAAAAGGAAATTGACTTATATGCACTAATTACCACAGGACAGGCAAGAATGATACGCATGCTATGAGACTAAACAACTTTAATTAACACGATTCTAATGACATTTTATTTGATTGATTTTTTAATGAAAAAATATGGATTTACCCTATATTTATGCGTACTCTAATTAACATGCGTTGGCCTAACTAGTAAAAGAAAAAAAACTTTAAATTATCAATGCATTCTAATTAACTTTGAATCTCGCTAATTCACTTCCAAATTAGCGTATCAAATCTTTTAGTTTCCTTATTAGTTTCTACTTATATTCCCGCGAATGCGTCCAAATCCATTCACTATTGGCGAGCTCATTCCATGAGTATTAATCTCTTGTCAATACTCCACCGATTCCTCCCAATCTGATTCATATTCTTTCCCTCTCTTTTTATTCTTTCCTCCGAGAATTGTTTGCTTTGAGATCTTGGAGATGTCATCAGGGAGGAATCGGTGGAAAGTATATATCAAGAGAGTCAATAACATAGTCTTGATTTCCTTCCATCATATTTGTTTCCTTTCAACCCGTGGATATTCTCGATTTGCCAATTATAATCGCCTTTATTTCCTTCTGAATTATTGATCGATATCTGTAAGAGAGATCCTACGCATGCTTGTCCATGGAGGCGTTGTGGGACAAAGTGATCTTGTGTGCATCAATCCATGATGGTCATAAAGAATATTGCGATGATCCATGCAAGTGATATTTTTGTTTAGGGGTTGAATTCAATCCCTAAAATTTTCAGGCGATAAATTATTTAAAAAAAACTTAAAATTTAGGTGCCAACAATTTTTTCGTGAATCACACATGCCTCTTCATCTGTCATAACCAAAGTCAACAAATGCAGGCCGACTGTAGTTATCCCACATTTCAATGATTGAGAGTCTCAGGACTTGCAAAGAGACCAACGTGGTGATAAGTTCCGGAAAGAAGTTTATTAAAACATCCATTTAGTTGGTTGCATAGACGAAATAGTTAGCCTTAATGTATGTATTTTAGCGCATGGAAGGCGCCAGGCGACTAAGGGCGTCACTATATGGAAGCAAGATTAGGTCATGATTACATGAACTATCCTGTCTTTTCTTGAGCAGCGTCGTAGAATTGTCTAAGGGCGCCACCAAACGCCTGTTTGTCCTTTTTTTTTCTCTATACATTATATTTTTAAACAAGTTAATTCTTCGTTCATTCTTGGGATATTATATAATATATGCGTTAAAAAAAATATTATCTTAGAAGCTTAATTTAATCTCGCATGGAAGGGGCCAGGCGAGAAGCGAGATTAGGTCATGATTATATGAACTATCCTGTCTTTTCTTGAGCAGCGTCGTAGAATTGTCTAAGGGCGCCACCAAACGCCTGTTTGTCTTTTTTTTTTTTTCTTCTCTATACATTATGTTGTTAAACAAGTTAATTCTTCGTTCACTCTTGTGATATTATATAATATATGCGTTAAAAAATGTTATCTTAGAAGCTTAATTAATCTCGTTAGCCTGTCAAGTTGACCCTGCGAGTCTGAGCTGTATCTGTAAATCAGGCACGTTGAATCTCACGCGATTCTTGAGCAGAGAGTTGCTACTATTTAAAATCCCCTTAGCCTGTCGACAAGTACCCACCAAACCTGTGTTTCCGGCAAAACATCCTCTTCGTACAAACTCTCCGCTTTGCTTCTTTCCATGGATTTTCTGTAAGAATTTTCCTAATATGGACTAAATTAATTGATATTGTAATTTACTGTTTTTACGGTTATCGTAAAATATGGTTGGTCTAAAGTGAGATAGAAGGTTTCTTAATTAGTCTAATATGGGCTGGCTAATGTGAGCCGAGTTGAGCCTAGCCCGTAATGAGGGTAACTGGTTGGAAACTCTATAAATAGTGTTCAAGTCTCTCATCTAACCCTAATTCTCACATGTATCCTTACCTAAGGGGCGTTTACCTAACACTACACGTGAGGAGGCTACCTCATTGAGCCAGTGATACGGAGGGCAATAGAGGATAATGATTTGCGCGTAGAACATTATGTTTCCGCTTTCGCTTCAAGAACAATGGATCCCCTTGATGAGTGGGTAATCCCTTTTCTACTTCCGCTTTATGTTCGATGGATCCCAAAATAGGTGCATTAATCTTTCTACTCGATTATATATGTTATTGTTCTAATTATGGAGATCTTGGGGTTGCGCAATTTGTGTCCAACATGTGGTATCAGAGCAACCATAACTCTAGAACTTGAACGCGTTTTAAAGCCGTGAGGGAAAAAATCGTGGCTGGGATGGCGGTGCGTCCGCGCCAAGGCGGGTGACCCAAAGCGGACAATATTACACAATGGGGCCCGGGATGTTACATGTGGTATTAGAGCAACCATAACCCTAGAACTTGAATGCATAAAGTTTTTGTTCTAATTTGTGATTTTCGAGATTTTTTGTTCAATAAAAGTAAAATTAAATCACAAATTCGGACTAGGCTCGACAAGACGAGCAAGAGGGTTGGTGGTGCGTTGCTGGGGGAGCCTCACGCGCCCCCACGCGCCGCTAGGGCGTTGAAGACGCGCCCTCACGTTCTCCCACGCGCGGGGTGTGGCTCGTGCGTGAGGGCGCGTGGAGCGTTGGATCGGCGCGTGGCTAGCGGCATTGGATCCGTATGGCTGTCCTCTATCTTGTGGTGAATTTATTTTACATGTTTGATATTTTATGGATGTGAAAATACATACGGAACCCTAAATACATGTATTTTTGCGTATTTTTCTTATATTTTTTGTGATTTTGGAAATATAAGTGTTGGGTTACAGGTATGTTATCACATAAACATTATAATTGTGTGATTCATTAATAAAAATTAAAATTTATTGGGAACTAAAGCTGGCTTAATGATATACAACCATTATGGAATAGTAATTGAGCTATGTATTGAACTGATGAGAAACAGTAAATATTATGAAACTTTTGTTACTCAAGCATACTCCTTGACACGCTGGTAATCTTTAAATGATGGACGTCTTAAGAACTCGTGATCAAACTGATTGTATCGATTAACATATCTGCTGTATGTGGGTAATGCATGTCAATTAAGTTACTGCATATTGTACATGAACTCATTTGGTCACTTGTTAATATCTATCAAGTTGAATATTTTTATGGTCAAGGAGTATGACAATATTTACGCAGAGCAATAGTATCTACTGTTAAATTTTAGATATTTTGTTCTCTGGTTTGACTCAATTAATAGGCCACTGGTTGATTACAATGATAATTTGTTATTTAAAAATTGGCTAATAAATCAGTTGTTGGCCTTGGAGTCATGTTTTGCCGTATGAAACTCATGAGCAATAGTTGATTAGTTATCAAGCTTGTCAATCTGGAGTACTCTGTATTGCTATTAATGTTAACTTGTGATGGATCCTTTGGATCGGCATTCTTTTAATGTTGTTTTAGTAATCAGTAATCGGGGTGCACAAAATGCTTGCTTCTATGAGAATTTTCTTGTGTTACTGTGATCAGTGATCTCATTGGAATCTGTTTTTCAGGTTCGCTATATATATATATATATAAATAAGGATTTTATTAATGAATAAAGCAATGTAATTAGCATGATATGTGATTTTGGTGATATGATGTCCCTATCACTAAAGTTAAAATAAGACGTATATGGTGTATGTGAGAAGTAAAGTTTATATCCCTGGTATGAGAGAATTTCAATGATTCAATTGAGTAGTGACCGCCAAAGTGACACGCTTGATTGTGTTTGAAAAATTTCGGTCTCGTATAATGATTGGGATGTCTCCTGGTCTAATGCGTAGTCATACTCTCAAAGGAGGTGATTGTGTATTAGTTCATGAAGGGATACATGATAGTGTGGTGGAGGAGTGACTGATTCTAGTGATTCATATGCCAAAAGGTGATGAATTCACGAAGAATTGGAATATATTCTCATAACCGCTATCATGTGGGAAGTGTACAACTGCATGTCATGTATTCTACTCAAAGGTGATTATATGATTATGCGTGTAATTCTCTAGATGTGTACTTGTATGTCAAGTTACACAGTTCTCACATGATGCTTGGTTTTTAGTCACATTTTCTGTAATTAATAATTTCATTATTATTGAGGTTTTTACTGCTTCAAATTTTAAGTTGTAGACATATGATTTGTTGCTTAAGAAAAGAGCAATTGAATTTGCTTACCGTCCATGAAGCGTTCCAATCTGGAACACTTGAAAAGAGGTTTGCCTGCGGACTGCACTGCTATAAGATGATAGAAGCCTTAGTTGCTTGAAATTATGTCTTGTATGATATTGAAATTATGACATATCTGCAAAGATTGTGTTTAAGTCCTAATGACATATAAATCTCATATATGATTAAAATGTTGTTTCCGAAAAGTTTTCTATTTAAGGAAAATCACCGAGATAAAGAATAAAACAATTACAATTAGTCTTAAAAGGTTGTCAGGTTTAACAATGGTTGTGAGTATTTTGGCAAGTATGACAATGCGAAATAACTTAAAGGGTCATTTGTCAAATACTTGGTAGATTCTGGGATGGTAATTTAATTACTATACCTGAAAATTCTGACAAAAAGATTTGGCAGAAAAACATAAATGCACCATATTGAACATGGTGATAAGTATGATTAGTAAGACTAATTTATCTAGTTTTTTGTGGGCTGATATTATGAATGTAATTTTTTCACATACAAAATATGTCTCTTATCAAAGTTGTTTCATAAACTTCTTTTGAGTTAAAGATTGGACATAAATTACTTGAATCATATGAAATTTAGAGGTGTCATGCAAAAGTGAGGTTATCTAATCCAATATTAAGTGCGTTGGAATTTGGATCCACTTGTATCTTATCTAGATTGTTAAAGGGGTATTGATTTTATACCCCTAAAGAAGGTACAAGAATTATAGAATCACATACTCTAAAGTCTCTAAAGATTGACGTAATTATAGAGGATAGCCGCTCTCAGAATAGTTTGATGGAGGTTACTATGTTTTTATCTTTACCTATACAGATAATTATGGAATCTCTTGTACTATAAACTAAACTTGTTGAGGTTCAAGGTACTATTCTTGATATAGTTTATAATGAAATTTCTTAAACCTCTCAAGTGCAGAATGAAGTGGTTATAGCTTTATTAAGGAGATTTGTTAGGGAAAGACCATCAGTTATATCATCATACTATATAGTCTATTTGTGAGAGCATGATTACAATATCCACTACATGGTTGTTTTAGCAACTTATATAAATGTTGTTTCTTATTCTCAATTAAGTATGTGATTAGATGCCATAAAATGTGGTATACAATCTATGAAACATTATAGTGTTTGGAAACTAACTTACTTGCCTAAAGATCATAAGTTCATTAGTTGCAAATTGGCGTACAAAACTAAAAGAATTTCAAAGAAAGATTGTGGAATTTAAAGCCAAATTGGTAACTAAAGTTTTCACTCTAAAAGAGGGGTGTATTGTTTATAGTGAAGAAATAATTATTTGTTTAAATATTCTTTCAGAGTGAACGTGACATTAATAATTTATTTTGATATAAAGTTATGCCAAATAGATACAAAATCTATATTGTTCAATTTGATAATTTTGCAACAAATGTTTCTAGTAAACTTATGTGTAGACTGAAAAGTCTTATTTATAGTCTTAAGCAAATTTCCAGACAATATTATTAAAGTTTCATAGTGTTGTTATTTTGTTCAATTGTGAACAAAGTAATTCAATATACTGCAAGGTTAGTGGGAGGAAATTTATTTTTTCTCATACTTTATGTACATAATATTTTGCTTACAAGTTGTGACCTTGAGACATCTTATATCATATGTACTGAGGTCTGTAAGGATTGTTTTTGCCATATTATATTATATTTTCTCGGAGGACATTTGCTGATTGTATATTAGAAATATTCAATATACATTATTGCAAGCCAGGAATTGCTCCTGTTGTTAAGGATGATGGACTAAATCTATCACATTATCCTTATTTAGATATTGAGAAAATCTAATTAAATGGAGTACCTTGTGTTGGTACACTTAAAAGTATAATGTATGCTCGAATTTGCATTAGACTAAATGTTGTCTTTGTAACGAGACTTCTAGGTAGATATCGGTCAAATCCAGGACATGATTACTGGATTACTGTCAAGAAAGTTTTAAAGTACTTAAAGAAGACAAGAGATTATATGCTAATTTATAGACATATTCAATTCTTGCAGTTAGTAGGATATTTAGATGTAAACTTTGCTGGCTGTTCTGATGACATGCAATCAATAATGGAATACATATTTATGTTAGTAGTAGGTGCAGTAAATGAAATTCTATATCATATTACTATGTAAGCAGTGTTAGTAACATTCTTTTAGGCTGTTATTTGAACTTTTAGGCTCCGGAACCTCATGTAGGAGTTGATCGTTTTAAATTTATGGATAGATCCATACGATTATATTGAGATAACAAATTTGTAGTATTATTTATTTACTACAGAGGTTCCAAGGAGTCTAAATATATTGTGGTCAAAATTTTTTACCAAAAGCAAATGGTACAAAAATGTGACGTTTTAATATAATATATTTTCACAAATGATGTGATTGTAGATCTACTTACTAAAGGCCTACGCCCGTGTGTATTTGAGTGACATATTATTAGCATGGGCCTAGGAGCATCATGAGATGTTGCTTAGTGGGAGCTATTTTGGCTTTACTTTGATAAATGTTTCATCTGTGTCTGTTACACTTTATAACGGTTTGATATGTATCAACTTTTACATTCAATAAAATATTTTTGAATGTATTATTATTATGTTGAATATATATTGATAAAGTCTCAAGAGATTGTATAAACCTTGAGTGAAGGCTAGGAGCATCCGGGCATCCGGTTATTAGCCCTGTGCATATGTCTTGTGATACATAAAGAAAGCTTAACCATAAGGACAAGACATATGTGGATTCATTGGAACCATAAAGCATTCTCTAATGGCACAAGTTTTTGTGACGCCTAAGGTAAGAGAATGGTGACTGACAAATGGGATCTCTCTATGAGAGATGTTATCCATTTGCCACATTACCATATTGAATCCATATCAATAAAGTTAAGAACATTCGTGACCATGGAAGGCTCTATGTGTATACATGTAGTTACCGTCATGATTCGGTGTTTAAGACTTTATGGGATAGGATTGACTATTATGAATTATCTCTGGACCAAATATGCGCACATACAGTACAATTTCAATTAATATAATCCAAGTGGGAGAATGTAAGAGTTTTCCTAATGTGGACTAAATTAATTGATATTATAATTTACTGTTTTTACAGTTATCGTAAAACATGGTTGGTCTAAAGTGAGATAGAAGGTTTCTTAATTAGTCTAATATGGGTTGGCTAGTGTGGGCCAAGTTGAGCCTGGCCTGTAATGAGGGAGACTGGCTGGAAACTCTATAAATAGTGCTCAAGTCTCTCCTTTAACCCTAATTCTCACATGTATCCTCACCTAAGGGGCGTTTACCTAACGCTACATGTGAGGGGGCCGCCTCATTGAGCCAGTGATACGGAGCGCAATAGAGGAGAAGGACTTGCGCGTGGAATATTGTGTTTCCGCTTTCGCTTCAAGAATAGTGGATCCCCTTGATGAGTGGGTAATCTCTTTTCTGCTTCCGCTTTATGTTCGATGGATCTCAAAATAGGTGCGTTAATCTTTTTACTCAATTATATATGTTCTTGTTCTAGTTATGGAGATCTTGGGGTTGCGCAATTTGCGTCCAACATTTTCATCTTTTTTCCTCCAATTCATTGATGGAGAAGCCGAAAAGGCTCCGTGCGGCGCTCCTCTCAAGCCCCGGCCTGGGCCACCTCATCCCCGTCATCGAGCTCAATAAGCGCCTTGTTGCCGACCACGGCTTTGAGGTGACCGTATTTGTCCTCCCCTCATAGGCCTCCGGAGCCGAGGCCGAAATCATTGAGTCCGCCGTGACACCCAAACTCCTAGACGTTGTGGAGCTCCCGCCCCCTGACCTCTTGGCTGCAGGCCTCAGCCCAGCTGCTGCCGTGGTCACGAGGCTCTTCGTCACGATGCGCGAGGCCTGGACGGCATTAAGGTCAACGCTTATGGCGATGGAGGCCCAGCCCAATGTCCTCATCGTGGACTTGTTCGAGACGGAGCATTTGTGCATTGGCGAAGAGTTGGGGATCCCTAAGTACGTCTATGTCCCTTCCAATGCATGGTTTCTTGCGCTGTTCATATACTCGCTGACGCTGGACAAAAAAGTGACGGGATAGTACATGGACCAGACCGAACCGCTCGAGATCCCAGGTTGCAAGCCGGTCCGACCAGAGGACGTGGTGGACCCGATGCTAGATCGGTCTGACCAGCAGTACTGCGAGTACGTGCAGCAGGCTGTCAAGATCCCCATGGGAGATGGAATCTTGTTGAATGTGTGGGAGGATTTGCAGGCCGAGACGCTCGCCGCGCTGAGAAATGAGGAGTTCTTGGGTCGGGTCGCGGACAGTCCAATATATACTGTTGGGCCGCTCATTAGACCGGTTAGACTGGCCGGTCTGGGGAAGGAGCTGCTGGAATGGCTGGATAAGCAACTGAGCGAGTTGGTGTTGTTCGTCTCGTTCGGAAGTGGAGGGACTATGTCGGTTGAGCAGCTGGTCGAGCTGGCTTGGGGATTGGAGCTAAGCCGACAAAGGTACTGTTTACAATTTTTCGTGCAGTACGGGGTGGGGCACGGCAGGGCGGGTAAAAGGAAAGCATATTTTATTTGTTCTAAAATATTTTTATCAAATGCTGTGCATGTTCCTTATTAGCGTTGATATGCGAAAGAATTCGTGGTACAGATATAATTCAATCCGATGATGAACGTGTAATTTTATTTTTTCACTTGCGGAAAACCTGATAACAACCCAAAAAGGATAAATAGAAAAGTGTGACATGTATAAATTAAGATTCATTTTAGTGTTCATTGGTTATATACTCGATAATTTCCTTCATCTTACAAATATATAATTCCATAGGTTTGTATGGGTACTCCGGAAACCAACCACCAAATCTCTGGATGGATCGTTCTTTGATGCAGGGAAGGTGGGCGGTCGTGAAGAGCTTTTGACCTTTCTGCTGGAGGAATTCGCGGTACGTACATAAGAAGTCGGATTAATACTCCCATCGTGGGGCCCACAGGTGGATATTCTGAGCCATCCATCCGTGGGCGGCTTCCGATCTCATTGTGGATGGAACTCGACCCTAGAAAGCATAGTGAATGGAGTGCCCATGATCACCTGGCCACTATATGCTGAGCAAAGGCTTAACGCGACACTCCTCACGGAGGAGATTGGGGTGGCAATCCGGCCAAAGGAGCTGCCATCGAAGAAAATTGTGGGGAGAGAGGAGATAGAGAAGTTGGTGAGGACGATATTGGTGGAGAAAGAAGGGCACATGATGAGAGCTAGAGTCAAAGAGCTCAAGAGTAGTGCGGAAAATGCTATGATTAAAGAAGGTACTTCCTACGAGTCCCTAAGTAAAATGAAGGAAGATTGCAAAATGCGTAAACATTAGTTGAATGGAAATAATAATGCAGACCGACAATACAATGCATAAACTGGCAAATATTTGGTTGAAGTATATTGATGGTGAATGATTCCTACCTATTCATGTATTTAGTATTGAGGAGACATTGCTCTCATGTTTTTTTTTTTTTAATATCAAATGAAATTTCCATTCATTGTCAAGTGATAACTAAAAGGATTCCTAGAAAATTTCATATGTCACCATAACAAAGCAGGTCCATAAAACTCCAAAACAAACCAAAAACCAGAAATCAAGGTATATCATCAAAATATGGTTAGTAGAGATACTCATAAGCTCATCCTTAAAAATAAGATCTATGACTATATCTAAACGAAAGGATAAGTGGCCGATCATTTAATCAAACATCATCATCAGTGATGCGCATATATCGGGATCTCCATCAGTAATTATGGCCAATCATTTAATCCAACATCATCATTAGTGATGAGTATATATCAGGATCTCCATCAATAGTTACAACTTTGTTTTTCAATGGTGCGTGCCTAGATTCAGCATCCCCGATACCGTCACTATATGGAGGGGACATAACCATGTCGAACAAGCATAGTTCTAACACTTTTGTAAGTGAATCCTTTAGCAAGTGTGAGATTTTAATAAAAACATGCTGAACAAGCACCAATTTGACACCAAAATTGTTATAACTATTGAAACTGAAGGCATAGTACTTATTCATGAAAACTCCTAAGTTTAAAGTTAGATCAGAGAAAAATAGCACCTAATTCTAAGATCGGGAGAGCAAAACTCCCATATTTACATCTAGGTGGGGAGAGTAAGGGAAGAAATTAAAGGTAAAAAATTTACCCTCCCAAAAACAGTTGTCGCACAGACGAGCAATTAAGTGTGTTCGCAGATATTCAACGTAAAAAACCCTTCCCACTAACCATTCTCTAAACATTCTCTGTACCCACCACCAATTGCTCAGAGAGAGAGAGAGAGAGAGAGAGAGAGAGAGATTGGAAAGAGGCGTCGTGGAAAAGAAGGCGATCGAAGGAAGGGCTTAGTGGCGGGCGAGGACTTGATGTTTACGAAAAGGATCATTTTCTTAGGCCTGACCCCAAAGCCGGAATAGTTGCTCAAGTCCTGCCACTATAATTATGACGAAAATAATTCCCCCCTTTCAAGAATACAATTTCTAATCCTTTCCATTATAACATAAAATCTCGTGACGTGCGCCATCTCATTTTTTAATTGAGAAATGATTGAATGATGATCTTAATCTATTGTGAGAATAATAATATGTTTATGATTATAAAAATTAAATAATAAATAATTATAAATTATCATGGAATCCATTTCTTTCACTTCTTTCAAATTTGTGGTTCACTACAGGTTATATCTTTTTAACTTAAACTAGTTTAGAAATATTCAAAAACCAACGTTGCCTATGCAATTGGGCGAGCCTTGGGCATTTGACCTCGCTTGCAGATTCAAGCCTCGTCTCACCTGGTGTTGTAATGTTTTGACGTGCTTGAGGTGCTCAGGCCAACTTTGTCTAGGATGCGTTGTCCATGGTCGTTTTCGTTAAGCACAAGTTGATGTACCTTAGGGTAGTTTTTGAGTCTTTCCAAATGAATTTCCGTTTGATTCTTATCAAGGCGATGCCATATCAAATTGCTCTAGCATTTTCATGTGTCGGCTAAACTACACCGTAAATGTCAAAACTTGACACAAGTAGATACTTAAGTATCAAAATTTTTAAAAGGTACACTTAAATGCCAATCGGATATGACTTATTTGTAGTAACATAAATGGTCTATGTGACGTGCCGGAATGCTTACTTAGCAATGAACATGCAAAACGACGTTATTTTGTCCCCAAATTTATTAAAAATAATTGAAAAAATAAATTATTTAAAAAGGTGGGGAGGTAGTAACGTTTGGCAAGCCTCCGCAACTCTCACCATTGCCACCCCACCATCGTTGGAAAGGGCCAATGAGGGTTAGCCAGGGTCGCCAAGCCCTAAGTAGTGGCCAACAACCCTGTCCGACCCTCGCCCCACTATTACAGGCCCCTTTCGGTGATGGTGGAGGGGTGGTGGCAAGGGCTGTGGAGGTCCTTGCCATAGCCCTCACCATAGCCGTGGCTTCTTCCTCTTTTTTTTTTTTTTTTAATATTTTAAATAATATTTATATTAAAAAATAATTTTGGGGGCTTATAGCATCACGTGGACAGTTTTTTTATTTTATTTTAAATTGCTATGTGGATTACTTTTTTTTAAAGAATTGCCATGTCCGATGTTTTTTTTTTTTTTTTTTTTTTTTTAAATGCCACATTAGTTAAAAAAAAAAAAAAAAAAGTCGCCTGAAAATGCCATGTTAGCAATTTGGCTAGAATTTCTTCTTTGTTGGCACTTAAATATTTTATTTTTCTTTGATTTTGACACTTGAGTGTACCTTTTGAAACTTTTGGTACTTCAGTATCCACCAATGTCAAGTTTTGGCACTTGCGGTATTCGGTACTCGGTTCTATCTTTTTCTTGAGCAACATCATGGAATCGACCAAGCCTTTCCACATCTAATGCTTGTTTCATTTCCTCTTTCGTGACTTTTCTTGCCAAAAATTTTATTATAGTTAGTCGCACAAACACAACAAAATAAAGAGTAAAGCGAGAAAGAGAAATTGAGACACAATATTTATCTTGAGTTACTCTTAAATTAGGGCTACATTCTCTACACCTCCACTTTTCTGTTACAGCCCTCTCAATTATAAGAGAAAAAGATTATCTATAGGTGGCACAAATCAGTAGCTATTCATGAGCTTAAGTCCAAACTACTAATAAAATACAAGTCCAAGCTATAAAAACCCTCCACCGGGGCTGTCCCTTTGCGACCCCTTTGCTTTCTAGAAGTAAAAATCGCAGTTCAACAGTTTTAAGGTTATACGAACAAATGGCATGAGAAATGAAATCTATTGAGAGCGAGTGTTCGTGCATCGGTCAATCGAACATTCATTTTCCATCGGAAGTGCATCGAGAGAATTCCAACGAGTAATCCACTCAACGATGAAGTCAAGCGATTCCTCTTCGAAAGCAGAGAACATAGTGACACGTATGGAGTTTGCGCAGAAGTTTTTGGCAGTAATAAAAGCCGAATTTCTTTGCTAGGAGTTGCCCATTTTCACTTAGTTGTACACGCACAAAGGAATTATTCACAGATACACATGTCTAGGACGATCCTTTTGAACCTACTATGCACGTGATGAAGGTGCTATATCCATTGAGAACTGGTGGCTCGCGCCAAGTCTCATTCGATACCTTCATCTAGAGAAATCGCTAACAGAAAGTCCAAATCTGAGTCCTTTAATATATCTAATTGGATCTATCTTCACTAAAAAACTTAAGCCAATGAATTATAGGTCAAGTAGGATATATTAACTGCTTTACACTACATCATTTCTCTATCCTCAGGTGTGAGCTTAAGTTAATAAGTAATGGATCAACTATAATATATGCTCTACACCCCATCAATTCTCTAATATGGGATTTCCCTAATACAATTCACTCACATGCATCCTAACAATATGGGGTGTCAAGTTGAAGCATGACTTGACTCACATTTTAGGGTTCGAAACTCAATCATCTTGAGCTCGATCGAGTATTTAATATCTTGCTTAATCTTGATACAAATAAAAGATTAAGATATGCAACCTTAATTCAACTCAACTAGATAATAATTGTTAAATATCTTAATCTAATAGCTTAAAATTTTGAAACAGTTAGAAGTAGTCCCACAAATTTTTGTATAAGGAAGTCCCGAGTTCAAATCTTTTTAAACCCCTTATTATATGTCTTTCTGTTTAGTTTTAGGCTAAAGTCCAGCCCACACCTTAAAAAGAAGTGTTGAAATTTTTAGATATTAAATTACATATTTATTTCACAGCTTGATCAAGTGGTGTCACAAATTTTCACAACTTATAAATGAATATTGAATTCAAGTTAAAGCTCGAGTTTAATAAGCTTAAATATATTTTCCTACACTTAAATGTTTATTGGTGTACCGTAATCTTAAGAACTTCTTTATTTACTCATATAATATCTTGTGCTTTTAAAAAAAAATCGTAAAAGTTAATTAAGCTCGCGAGCCTGCAAGTTGGATTTAAAACTGCTTAAAGACACCCACCAAACCAAATCCCAACCCCCAACCCCCCAAGCTCCTTGACGTCGTGGAGGTCCCACCCCGTGACCTCTCGGCCGCGGGCCTCGGCCAGGAATGCCGCCCTGGTCAGGAGGCTGGCGGTCGTGATGCGCAAGGCCAGGCCTGCGTTCAGGGCCACGCAAATGCCTGATGTCCTCATCGTGGACCTATCTGCCAGATAAGTAACGTCTATGTCCCTTCCCATGCATGGTTTCTTGCTTTGTTCATGCACTCGCCAACGCTGGACGAGCAAGTTAAGGGAGAGTATGTGGACCGGACCAGACCGCTCGAGATCCCTGGTAGCAAGCCCGTCCAACCAGAGGACGTGGTGGACCCGATGCTGGACCGATCTGACCAGTCGTACCACGAGCACGTGCGGCTTGCTGAAGAGATCCCGAAGGGAGATGGAATCTTGTTGAATGCGTGGGAGCATTTGCAGGCCGAGACGCTCGCCGCGCTGAGGAATGAGGATTTTTTGGGCTGGGTCGCTGACGGTCCTGTATATACAGTTGGGCCGCTCATTAGACCGGTCAGACCAGCCGGTTTGGGGAAGGAGCTGCTGGAATGGCTGGATAAGCAGCCGAGCGAGTCGGGGATGTTCGTCTCGTTTGGAAGTGGACGGATTTTGTCGACTGAGCAGCCGGTCAAGCTGGCTTGGGGGTTGGAACTGAGCCAACAAAGGTACGGTCTGAAATTCGCGTACCTTGATAAACCGGGGTCAAGAAAAAAAACTTTTGCCTTTATTCCATCTATTTCAAGACAAAATAATGAGTTAAATAAATTTTCTTAAACATGAATAATTGATTGTGGAAAATATTTTCAATATCATCAATAATTTATATCTAAACATTTTTATAGACGATGAAAATAGTTTTTATTCATTCATCTCTATAAGAGATAGGAGCAATCATTTTTAAGAAAATAAATTCTAAATTATTCATTTTTCACGAAATAAACAAAACCATAGAAATAATGATTTAACCAAGTTACTATATTCATGGTCAATGGTTCAAAAATCATTTGAATGATGTTCCTATATGTAATTTATTATTAAGAGGCTTGGTTGTAGGAAATTTTTCTCATTCCTCTAACTATTTCTGATTAAGAAAGAAAAAAAATGAAGTCATTTTTCTGAATCAAAACAAAATCCATTAGCCAATATTAGCTAAAGCATTGAGGTAGTTTGCGTTTTCCCGTAAGAATTACTTGCCAAATAAATACTCCATGTTATAATAAAAAATATTTTTTATTTGGACTATTGTCAGTGTAAAGAATGCATTGCACGCTATTTACTACGAATTGCTATAAGGAAGATTTCGTTCATAGAAATAACTCATAGCAAACATTTCATTCAATCCAATGATGAATGTATAATTTTTTTTCACACTTGCAAATGACCTAATAATAATCCAAAAATAATATACTAAAAAGCATAGCAATTATAGATTAAGCTTTGTATCAGTGTTATTTGATTATATACTCCATAACTTTCTTCATCTTACAAATGTATAATTTCATAGGTTCATATGGGTGTTCCAAAAACCAACCATCGAGTCTTTTGATGGATTGCAATCTGATGCAGGGAAGGCTAGGATTGCTGACAAGGTATTGAGCTTTTTGCCAGATGGATTCGTGTCACGTACCCGTGAGGTCGGATTAATACTTCCATCGTGGGCCCCACAAGTGGACATCTTTAGGCATCCTAAGTAGGTGGCTTCCTATCTCACTGTGGATGGAGCTTGACCCTAGGGAGCATTGTGAGCGAAGTGCCCATGCTTGTCTAGCCACTATATTATGAGCAAAGACTAAATGCGACACTCCTAACAGAGGTGATTGGGGCGGCAGTCTGGCCGAAGGAGCTACCTTCAAAGAAGATTGTGGGGAGGGAGGAGATAGCGAAGTTGGTGAGGACAATAATGGTGGAGAAAGAAGGGCACGGGATAAGAGTTAAGAGTAAGAAAACTTAAGAATAGGCAGTATAGGCCGTGATAAAAGATGGTAGCTCTTACGAGTCCCTTTGTAAAATGAAAGAAGATTGCCAAATGAGGACTCACTAGCTTAAGAAAGCTCATTAAGGCATTGCATGCCAAAAGTCTTTATCTTGGCACATGAAAAATAGTTGTACCTAGATGCATCGGAATAAAGGCTGTAACTCTTTAAGTTTCAAGTTCATTTCATGGAATTCGAAGCGGGCAAATGAAGTTGTTATGCTTTAAGCTAATGGTATCTTTGTGATTTGACAATGGTGGCCGCCATTTGCATTAGATTTGGCAAAATTGCGATGATGATTTAGGACTCCTACACTTTTGTGCATTTAAGTATGGTGCGGAGTTGACATTGCTTTCATTACTCTACCACAAACAGTTGTCATAGAAATGAGCGATCGAGGGTATTCGTATATATTCAATATGGAAAACCCTAAATTTAGGTCTAGTCTCGATTCTACCTTCTTCTTCTTTTTTCCCTATTAACCAAATATGGGCTATCAGATTTGGAAGTTTTAGAATCTTATCTTTAGAAGTTTGAAAATGTTATATTTTATATATTTCTTTTCTTGCAAGTAAATCTTCTAGAATGTACACTTAGGTATATAAATATTCATCTAAGCTAAATAGAAGTACACAACGATTTCTGTCTCAACATGGTATCAAGAGTCATCTAAGGCTAACGCCCCTTTCAACCCCAATTTTCTTCTTCTCACTTTTTTGTTCCCCACAAAGGTGGTCAGTGTTGCCCCTGGCACCACCACTGTAACTCTTATGACAAGCCTCTCTTCTACACTTCCTCCATTTGAATCTGCTTGCCACTTTCTTTCTTTATGTCTCACAACATCCAATTATCTGCTATGAAAAGTATAGTGTATCTTGTTTCTCAAGGGACAAAACCTCTATGGCTATGTGATGGAACTACAACTTGTCTCTTTGATGCAGCCCAAGTAGTCTACAAAACACCTTCAACTTTTGATCCTATCCCAATTTCACCCTAAACTTCTTCTTTTTTATCCTATAAAAAACCCCCCAACTTTAGGTCTTATCTCAATTTTAACGTCTAGTCCCAATTTTATATTACAAAAAATTTTAGTCTCATAAAAAATCACAAACTTTTACTTGGGTCACAAATATTCCATCATTAACCCTCTATTCAAAATTTCTCATTGACAATTGAGAGATAGAAAAGTCCTAATCATGAGTTGTTCGAGCATCCCAAGTGCAAGCTCTCCAACCGAAAGAGATGGAACATACAAGTGAATGAAGACCGAGTGCAACAATAGAGGGATTGTGTTAATGAAGACAAATTTGAAACTCAAGTAAAAGTTAACAATCTTTTATAATACAATATTAGAGTAAAATTGAAATAAGAATTAAAGCTATGAACTTTTTAAGAGACAAAAAAAAAAAATTATGGTAGAATTAATACTAGACCTAAAGTTGAGGGTTTTTTACACTACAAAAACGAAATTTATGATAGAGGTGAGACTAGATATAAAGTTGTAAACTTTTTTATAAGACAAAAGGTATAATTGAGATAAGAGATTAGTTAGAGGTTTTTTTAAGGTATTGGGCCTATTTTCTTAGGCCCGACCTCAAAACCTGGACTTTCTCTCAAACCCTTCCAACATATTTAAGACAAAAATACTCCTGCTTTTTAAAAGAAATGAATTTTCTAATCCTTTCCCAATGTGAAAATCTTGTCATTTGTTCATGGTATTTTCTATTCTTTTTCGTATGAGATTACTTTATTTTGTTTTTTTTTTTTAGCCATATGCCTTTTAATTTTATATTTATTCTCCATTTTATGTCTTTTAAACTAAAACGTGTTTAAGAGATGTAAACCCACCTTGCCCTATGTAATCGGGCTTGGCCTGCTCATCCTTTCTCATTGGGCGAGCCTGGTGGGCCGTGATTGATGAGGTGCTTGGGCCAAACCTAGTCTGCAACGGGGTGGCTTTGGCCGCTTTAGCTAAGCACGAGCCTATGTGTCTTAGGGTAGTCCCAGCCTTTTCCGATTAAGTTTCCTTGATTTCCATGAGGAAGATGTCTTGAGATGACAAGATGAGTTTAGAACCCATATTTTTTCTCATATTCAATTATGTGGGTAATAAAAGAGTTACCTAATAACTTAATGGGCTTATATAGATCATAAATGGGTCACTTGATAAGCTTAAGTTAAGTGAATCAGATCATTTTTAATTATTTTTTTAATTATAGCTTTCATTAATTTTCTGAATTTTTTTTTTTTTATTTTTATTTCTTTCTTTTTTCTATGAAATCCACAATCCACACAAGGGTCACCAACTTATCCTCGCAACACCAAGCAAGGGTTCGACCCTTGCTTGTGGTCAACTCTCACCCTATGGTCAGTATGGGTTAATGGACCCTTGCTGAACTTTGAATAAAACAAAAGGAAAAGATAGAAAGAAAGGGAATAAGAAAAGAAAATTTTAAATTTTAAATTTTTTTTTTAATATGAAAATTGTCCACTGGATTTATTGCACAGAAGTTTTTAAGTAATATAATTTTTGCAAGAAATAAGAATTTTTTTTTTCTAGATTGAGTCATATATGGAAATGTTTTTGTAATATGGATTGCGTCGGTATGGATTGAGTTGGGTTGGGTATGGGTTTTTATATTTGTATCGAATGGAAATGAGTCAAAATATGTTAAATGAGTCAATTTGGATCAAATCATATTCGACTCGATCAATCAACCCACCCGTTTGATAGGTCTAGACTTGTGCCATATCAAACTACTTCAACATTTCCATGTGTCGAGAGGAAAATTATCCATAGATCACTTTAAAGAGGGTACGACTTGAAATGGACTAAACTTAACAGCTAAGATGGGGTGAATCGGTTGTTGTGTGAATTTTAAAACTTTTTCGTGCAAAACGATGCCTAGACCTTGAAATAGTTTTTGCAAACGAAATCTAAAATGCAAAACAAATATCTTATAAAAAAAAATTCAAAGAGCATTAAGGATAGAACAAATTGTCAAGCAAGGTTCTAGAAATACACGGTCTAATGTGATTTTGGAGAAAAAGTTGATGATAATTTATGGTATTTCTTAAAAGTAAAATTGTATAGATTTTAGGGATAATATCATGGAAAACTTAAAACTGGTATATGTGTGACAAATTTTACCCAAATCAATTTTTTGATTATAAAAAATCACAAACCAATACATATGTGATAAATTTACTTTAAACTAATTTTTTTACTATCAAAAACCTTAAACTGATACATTATATTAATTTCCATTAAATTGGATTAATAAAACGAAAAACTATAAATTGACATATATGTAAGAAATGGAAGATAAAACTCCAAATTGGTACAATCGTTAATTACTATATGTTATCTAACTTAGCAATTTAACAATAATATTTAATTGAAATTAACCGATGAGAAATTTACCATAAATATATATTTTGAAATTTTTTTATTAAGAAATTAATTTGAATAAATTTATCATATATGTACTAATTCGAAATTTTTCGTCGTGTTAACCTTAGATTTTATTCAGGGATACGATTAAGAACATTGGCTCTTGATAGCTAAATGGCTAATAAATCCAAATGCCAATAAGACTTGGCAATCAATGAGAGGAAAGTGTGCACATCGTCGAAGATAGCAATCTCAATAATGCAAGCAGCCCCATTCGCGACAGGGATGTTGCAAGTTGGAAATCGATCATATGGGACACCTTTTCAGAATTGACAAGAATGATTAGCCATTTGAAATATCCCGCTCAAGATGGTCTGGAACCCATGGGTTTTTACATGCCAGTTGCTCATTCATCGGTTTAACGAATCATGTGATAGCGAATTGGCGCGATATTTTCTCCAAATTGGTTCGGCCAATAGTGATTAAGTTTCCTTGAAATCCCCTCAATTCCCCCACCAAAAGCAGCAACCCTGGGGCCTTTGAGTTTCGCCTTCAATTTCAATCCCATGTCGAAGGTGCGCGCATGAGGATGTGGATATGTATTTGTGTGCTGAGCTTTTTTTTTTTTTTTTTTTCGGCCGGCAATTATCTGAACGAAGGCTTCCATGAATTGATGGCAATGGAAGAATTTTCAAAAGAGCTTTAAGTTCGAGACAGTGTTTTACTTGGCCAAAATGGCTGATGTTGCCCTCAATCAATGGAGTTGACGTTTGGACTGAGGGAAATGGTCTCTTTGGGGAATCGGAATCTTCTGGCAAGTTGCATGTTCAAGGCCATTGATTGGGAATCGGAATCTTCTGGCAAGTTGCATTCTCAAGGCCATTGATTGCTCCATCCGTCTCTTGACAGTTGACAGGACGGGAGGAAAATTGTAAAAATAAAATAAAAATTGTTATATGAATATCAATTTACTTCTAAACATATTAATTTAACCAATTTAATTTTATAATTTTTAAAAATTCACCAATACTGTCCATACTACATAACATGCTTTGTGCCGATGTAAATAATTTTTATAATATGTTTAAAAAGTTTCTAAATATATGTATTTTTATTTTATGTACTTTTTTTTCCAACTATAATCAACGGTATTTGATGAGAGCTTGTGGGCCATTACCAATCTAGACAAGTGCGGCCTCGCTTGAGGCCGACCCTGCCCTCATCCGGTGGTCAATGAGCGCCAACTACAATGAAATAAGAAATAATATATTAAAAAATAAAAAAAATTATCCACATCAGATGTCAATAGTGCTACGTAAACTAATTAACGTTTATATCAGCAATTTTCAATCAAAATTGGATTGAAGAATTGTATTAATTTTCAAAAGGTTTAAAAGATTTAAAATTGAATTGACATTCACTCAAACCCCAACTTGTCTCGTTTGTGCTTCGGTTTGACATCATCAGATGGTGGTGATGAGGCCAATGGATTCAAGGCCCCATTTGAACCGTTAAGCAGATCTCTGTACGTACTGAAAACTCTCACAGAAGTTGGTCAAACGGGGCTTAAGCTTGCACTGAGCTTTCTCACTTGTGCGAAACTTTCCCTTCTCGACAAGCCCACATGCATCGCAAAAGGGTTTCCGTATGTGGAGATCTCTTCCAATATTAGTGAATTCTAAAAGGCAGAAATAGTTTTGGGAGAAACCAATCGACTCATTTAGTCATAGATTATGTCTTGTGGATTGCCACAAAGGAGTCGGTACCAATGGAGGTTTCTCTCTGTTAATGGTTTTAATTCTTCTTCTTCTTCTTGTTTTCCCGCTATTCCACGAAGACACGTCTTTAACACTGTATTATCCTTTTAATGTCGTCATGTTATCGACAAGAGAATTGTTCAAAAATTCTAAACTTATTATACGGCCATATATTTAGTTCTAAATTTTCCAGTTAGATCATTGCAATCTTAAGACTTTTGATGATTTTCCAATTTATTTTTTCGAGCTTATCCACGTGGACTAATCAATGCCATTTATCATATATGACATAGTCGACAATCTAATATGTCCAACAGAGCTCAAAATGGAGTTGTTTTGAGAAAAAAAAATCAACTTTTTTCAATTTTTCATTTCTTTTTATTATTTTCCTCCATCTTCCTGGATTCCAGTGGTCAGGGCCTTGGCGATGGCCGCCAACCCTTGCTTGCCACAAGCAAGGGTCGCACATCCCTTGCCAGATCTAGGCGAGGGCTGCAACCCTCACCTTTGACTGATGAGAGTTGTACCGCCCTTGCATGTGGCTCAAGATCAGTTGAGAAGAAGATGAACCGTACAAAACGAAAAAACGAAAAAAAAAAAAAAAAATATAAAATTTATAAGAAACTACAAAACTGTGTTGATTAATTTAAAATAATCCACGTTAGTCGCCAATTATACTCAATGCTAACCAAACTACCATATTGGCAATTTGCGATTTAGTTAAGCTGAATGGACTACATTAGAAGAATCACTATAAAATGTTTAGGACTATGTCAGTCAGTATAAAAGGTTTAGATAAAATCGGTGACCGGCCAGTAGGTTCAAAATCTTTTGGACAATTTCCCTCGCTATACCGTGTCAATCTCGCCGCACGAGATACTTTAATTATCATCATCGCCCATCATGAAACTTAAATGCGAACGTTGACGAACGCAGCTTCTTGCAGCGTAAGCAACAGTCACGTGGACGAAGACTTTGGCGGTAGCAATAACTTCAGCTAACGGGATCGATCGCAAGCAACGGACTTTTCAATACCTCGTGCGAGCTTTACAGCGATCGGGACCGGGACATGTTTGGCCGCATTGGACCGATTTCTACCGTTTAGCCAACTTATAGACTTGGGCGAGCCGTTGGGACCGCAATCCCAGCCAAATTGGAAGATAAGATCAGTAGCTTTTGGAGCTTTTGGGCGGTCACCCTCCACGCATGGTGGAAGTGTAGAAGCTATAATTTTCACGTCTTTGGAGCACGCGGGCACATGATAATGTAGACCTGATGCACGGCAAATGCGTTAATATAGTTCGCAATTTCCCATAGCTGAGCTTGCCCATGATTGATTTGATGATTAATGAGAAAGTGGGTGGTGAAAATCTTCAGAGTAAGAATGGACTAAATTGCTTGCGTAAAATTTTCTTTATGCAAAGTGACCTGTTATGCATGCGGAATTAATATATCGAAGGAAGCAAATACTACAAAAGAAAGAATAATTCTCTCTTCCGAAAATCCAGAGTCTATTTGGTTTTGCTTTTAGCTTTTATTTTTTACTCCTTTTCCTTTTCTTTGTTTACCATTTGATTTTAAACCAACTGTTGAAAGCTCAAAATATCTTTTATTAGATGTCGGTGTGCATGGATGGAGTCATACGAAAGTTTTCACGACGTTTTAAAACGTAAAGAGTACGGCGGTCCTAAAGTTCATAGATAAACTCCGGAAAAATAAGCTGTCAGTTTGAAAGTTTCAAAAAAGTGCTGAAGCTGACAAATGGGCAATGGCAATATGGACAGACCCTCCGTAAATTGCAGGGTCACTCTTCTGTCTGTCTGAACAAGTCCACGTCGCGTCTCCGAGACTCCCAGCCATGACGCCCACCTATTTAAAGACCCCCCTCGCCAAACTATGTTGTAGCCAACGTATGTTCTTCATACACACCGTCAGCTTTACTTCATTCCATGGATTTTGACCTCTTTTCCTCCAATTCATCGATGGAGAAGCCGAAAAAGCTCCATGCGGCGCTCCTCTCGAGCCCTGGCATGGGCCACCTCATCCCCATCATGGAGCTCGGCAAGTGCCTTGTAGCCGACCATGGCTTCGAGGTCACCATCTTCGTCGTCCCCTCCCAGGCCTCCCGTGCTGAGGCAGAGATCATCGACTCCGCCATGACCCCCAAGCTCCTCGACATCGTGGAGCTCCCTGCCCCCGACCTCACGGCTGCTGGCCTTGGCCCGAATGCCTCCATGGTGGAGAGGCTTGCGGTCATGATGCGCGAGGCGCGGTCGGCGTTCAGGTCCGCGCTGAAAGCCATGGAGGCCCCACCCGATGTCCTCATCGTGGACCTGTTCAGGACGGAGCATCTATGCATGGGTGATGAGTTGAGGATCCCTAAGTACGTCTACGTCCCTTCCAACGCATGGTTTCTTGCGCTGCTCCTACACTCACCGGTGCTGGACAAGGAAGTCAAAGGAGAGTATGTGGACCAGACTGAACTACTCAAGATCCCGGGCTGCAAGCCGGTCCGACCAGAGGACGTGGTGGACCCGATGCTGGACCGATCCAACCAGCAGTACCACGAGTACTTGCGGATTGCTGGCGAGATCGCGATGGGAGATGGAATCCTGTTGAATGTGTGGGAGGATTTGCAGGCCGAGACGCTCGCCGCGCTGAGGAATGAGGAGTTCTTGGGCCGGGCCGTGAACGGTCCGGTCTATACCGTTGGGCCGCTCATTAGACCGGTCAGACCGGCCGGTTTGGGGAAGGAGCTGCTGGAATGGCTGGATAAGCAGCCGCGCGAGTCGGTGTTCCTTGTCTCGTTTGGGAGTGGAGGGACTATGTCGGCTGAGCAGCTGGCCGAGCTGGCTTGGGGATTAGAGCTGAGCCGACAAAGGTACGGTCTAAAAATTTTCATGCAAGCATGCTCCACGAGGCATTAGTTGGACTGGAGCACGTTGCACGCTTTAAGAAAAAGAAAAACATATTTTGTTTGTTTTATGTTTTTTTTTTCTTTTTTATCAAATGCAGTGCCCGTTCTTTATTAGCATTTGATACGTGAAAGAAGCCGTTATACAGCACTGACTCGGGGTAGATATATAATTCAACGACGAATAAGTAATTTCTTTTCAAACTTGCGGAAAACCTAATAATAATAATAATAATAAAATTTATAAAAAAAAAGTGTGGCATGTATAAATTAAGCTTCGTTTTAGTGTTCTTTGACTCTATATTTTATAAATTTCTTTCATCTTACAAATATATACTTTTGTAGGTTTATATGGATATTTCGGAAACCAATAGTGGAATCTCTTGATGGATCATTCTTTGATGTGGGAAAGGGAGGTGGTGATGATGAGCTTTCGAGCTTTCTGCCGGATGGATTTGCGGTACGTACTCGGGATGTGGGATTAATAATTCCATTGTGGGGCCCACAATTGGACATCCTGAGCCATCCATCTGTAGGCGGGTTTCTATCTCATTGCGGATGGAACTCAACCCTAGAGAGTATAGTGAATGGAGTGCCCATGATTGCCTGGCCATTGTACGCCGAGCAAAGGCAAAATGCGACACTCCTCGCGGAGGAGATCGGAGTGGTGATTCGGCCAAAGGAGCTGCCGTCGAAGAAGATTGTGGGGAGGGAAGAGATAGAGAAGTTGGCGAGGATGATAATAGCAAAGAAAGAAGGGCACCAGATGAGAGCTAGAGTCAAAGAGCTCAAGAGCACTGCCGAAAAGGCTGTGACTAAAGGGGGTACTTCCTATGAGTCCCTACGTAGAATGAAGGAAGATTGCAAAATGAGGATCCATCAGATTAACAAAGCTCATTAAGTCATTGCACATGTGTGTAACATCAAATGGAATAATAATGCAAATTGACAGGACAATGCTTGAACTAGCAACAGTTTGCTTGAAGCGTATTGATGATGTAGGACTCTTACATGTTCATGTATTCAGTATTGAGGAGACATTACATTCATTACTCTCCCAAAAACAGTTATCGTATTGACAAGCAATTAAGTGTATTCGCAATTAACTTACCAAAAAAAAAAGTGTATTCACAATTAAGTGTATTCACGGATATTCAACACAAAAAAACCCCACCTCGATCATGGACAAATTGCTCACATAGAGAGGGGCATTGACGAAAAAGATGGTGATCGAAGGAGGTATTAGGTTGGGTTGACTCCTATGTGGAGGAAACCCAATAAATTATAAGTTCAAAGGTTTGAGCCCATACGATACGATAGTCTATATGAAAAAATATGATTTATCACTATCTTTATGTAGTAGAAAAAAAAATTGTTGAGACATGGTAGTGTTAGGACCTCTCTTTTTCCGTCCAAGGGAAAGAGGAAGAGGTTTAAGGGTATTTGCCTAAAGAGGCGGACCAATGGTCCTAGATTAGGCGCGGGCTCTCCCAAGCTCATACCTTGCGCGATATTGGATTTCGTATTTCAATTTTTGACAATCTATGTATTTCTAGGAGTCACCACTAGCCTATTGGGATCGGCTAGAAACCAATCAAGACGAGGGAGTGTTGTCTTGATTTCTACGCAACTAGAGATTTCTAGGACTGGGGACTTGTTTACGCCAATGTTTCTATTAGTGTCCTTGAGGTACCACTAATTTGGAAGGTTGTTTATCTAAATGGCCACACAATCTTGATTACTAATTATAATCCTTATAAAACTGTTAAGCGTCCATGCAAATGGTTTTGTAGATTTGTTTTCCTTAATGTGTAGACTAATCCTAACATAATTTAGAAGAGAAATTTACACTCAAATTAATGAAAAGCGGTGCGTAAGTAGACATCCGAGAAATTGAAATAACTTGAAAATAAATGCGGAAAAGGAAAACCCGACGCAAGCCAGGCAAATAATATTACATGGCTTTGTTATCACGCCCCGAGACAGGACCCCCATGAGCGAGATGAGAATTCAAATATGCATGAAATTACTCTAAATATTTTTTTGGATAAAGTAAATTACTCTAAATAATTTTAATCTATGCAAAATGGATTATTTACAAAAAAAAAAGGTTATAAAATACCAAAATAGCATTAAATTAGGAAAATGACCTTTTAAAATTAGTAAAATTTCATAGATGTCGTTTCTATCATAACTTGATACCATCCACCATTTTTATAATTTTTTTTGAAATTTTCATTTTTTGAAATTTTTATTTTAAAATAATTCCCTGAATCGATATATGCTGATTTATACTAATATGGAACTGCCCAGTACATGAATATAATAAGAACCGAGCTCAAATCAATCGTTTGAAGATCGAAACTTGGTTTGCGCATTTTGTCAAACACTTGGCATGCCTCACACTAGCCCAAACAGCTTCCTCAAGCCATGTTCGTGGCCTTCAATCTCGACTCATAAGCAATCTCATGTGGAACTAAAATATCAAGGTTATACTACCACATGCAAAGAACAAGATTAGATAGAAATCATAGTTAAAACACACTAGCACCAAGATAAAATCGTCCTCAAATACATGGGTTTGAGTTGATTTTGCAAATATGGGTTTAAACCCAAGTCAAGCAAATAGGTTACATGCCCATATTCAAGCCCCGACACTTATCACATGCAAGATCTAAGGGAAACATTACTTAATATGAGTGAAAGTAGGTAATATGGGCTTTCAAATGCAACAAACATTACAGAAAATGATCAACCGGGCACATCGAAACGAACTCTTTAAGAAGCCTATATGCATGATCTATGCTGGCCAACCATGTCTCAATGTGGGTTGGCTTGGTTTTTTGCCCAAGTATTAGACGATCTCATAGTTCACACAGAGATTTAAAGACTAAACCGGGCTGACCTATGCATCATTTGTACTCCCATATAATATTAATCAAAGTCACAAAGACAAGTAATGCACGAAAATGGGGTACAGTATATCAAACATGCAAGACTCTTGAAGATATTTCAACAAAAAAAAAATTTCAGCCTCAGAAATTAGTTTTCCGGGTTGGTTTTACTCTTGATTTTTCACTATTAAAACACGTTCAAACTCGAAGAAAAATACATCTATGATACTTACCTTGCTTCCTAGTTTCTTTTTCAAGTGGTTCTTGGCCGAGGAAACCAAGAAATTAGACTCAGGGGGCACATGGAAGTTGGCTCCTTCAAATTGAAAATGAGATCTGCAGAAATAAGAATTAACAACGAAGGTTTTCGTTGACCTCTAAAATTAGACTTTATGACCTCTTTTGTTGGAAATATTAACCAAACCAAACTATATGTATTTTAGTTTGGGGTGAAATTCAATATTTTCCTTATTTGTCTATCAATTTTCTTAAAAACACTCGCTTTCTCTTACTCGTGACCAACCGGGCTCAACACTTAGAAAAATTTTCAGACTTTCTTGGCCCAATAGGAGGGCGGTTTTCGGGGGGCTTTAGGAGACCTTCCTAAACTCCATTTGGGACGTGCAACCTATGGATGTAAAGATCTTTAAGTGAAGTTTCACTCTCTAGTTGAAGGTTTTGGCTAGTTTTGGCTGAAAATTTGTGAAAATTCCACTTTTCTCCTTAAAGGTTGATTTGGAATTTCTGGGGTTTTGCTCTTCTGGAGTTGCTTTTCTAGGTGTTTTTGGGGAACGACCGTGTGCTCCCTCTTTTCTCTCTTGTCTCCTACCTTTTGTGCCCTGAAAGAGCTTGCTTCCATGATCTTATCCCCTGAACTGAGGGGTTTTTGGTTGGTCTTTAGTCCCCCTACCAAGCCTACCAACAAGGCTACTTCAACAACTTTCTGACTTAGCCAAAATTTTCAACTTCTGCAGCTGTTGAGTGTCCAGACTTTGCTGTGATTTTCCCGTGCTTTCAGCAACTTATCCTTGACCAATGTTTGTTCACTTGTAGTACCAATAATGGTCTTCCATCACGTGCAGAGATCAGGCTGGTTGGGAAGCTAAGGAGGATATGGTGGGGCCACTAAGGTTCTTACTTAGCAACTCTGAATTGAGACCAACTCGTGGACTGAGTTTTGGCTGTTGATTTGAGTCCTTTAATCCATCAATTTGGCTATGGTTTTTGATCAATTAGAAGGTTCATGTATATTAGTTTAAGATCTTGACAATTTTTCGCAATTGTCTCCACCCAATTTTGCAAGAGAGTCCCTCAAAGTTGGCCATTTTCTTGCCCGAGAATGCCAAATTCAATGCAATTTGGTCCTTTTTGCCCGATTCGATTAATTATACCTGACCCAAGTTCAATTTCAACTTAATTGGGAACCAAGATGATGATTTAAGGGTTCGGGTGAAATTTTGCAAAATTTGCGAATTGGTCCCTCAACTTTTAGAAATCACATTTTGGCCCCAATTTACCATTTTAATTCCAATATGACCTCCTGGGCTTGGCTAGTCACATTTAGATCATTGGCCCCAACTTTTTTTCTTCTTTTTTAATCTTTTTAAAAAAAATTTAAAATTTAAAATTTAAATATTTATTTATTTTTTATTTAGGAAAAACATCTTCCATTTAAAAATATATATTTATACTAAACACCAAGATAATCTATATGCAAGAATTTGACATGGAATATTTTTGTGAAAAAACAAGTTCCCATTTTTTCGGAAATGATTTTTGGGCAAAAATTTAGGTGTCAGCACTTAGTAAGAGAAAAAAAAATCTGAAAATTTGGGAAAGGGGCAGTATCTGAGTATCAACAAGCTAATGTTGGAGGACAATTTGTGGTCTGAATGAGCTGAAATTTTCTCAGCATGCTCATGACATATTCTTCTTGAATTTGATCAATTTGATTTTCACTTGAAGCCCCCTACATTAGAATTTTTGTGGGATGAACCAAACTTGTGTTTTAGGTTAGATTTAACTTTGATCTTTTGTGAAATTCATGTGTATTGCCAAAAATAGTGGCCTTGATGTTATTGCTGCTATGTACCTCTAGTTTAACTAGAGAATAATTTTGCTCATCTAATTTTGTTAAAAGTGAAGATTTTGGATGGACTCTGATCCATGGTTTTTTATCCCTTACATCAAGAAGGTTTTCCATATAAAAAACAGTTGCCTTGTGTTTGTGGGTGTTTGATATTAATAATGCTCCATCTTATCACTTCATGTTAGATTTGCACAAGAGGAAGATTGTTTTGTTCTACTGCACTAATCTATTATTGTTCATTTGTCACTATTCTCCCAACAAGAGGAAGACAAGCGCTTGGAGTGATTGGCTAGACCTGATCCTATGTCGAGCAACCATGAGTACCTCCATTAATGGGTGAGCAAGGGCTTGATGTCTGCAAAAAGGATCATTTTCTTAAGCCTGATCTCGAAGCCGAAACAATTGCTCAAGTTTTCCAGCTATAATTATGATGAAACTACTTCTTCCATTTTAAAATTAAATTCCTAACTCTATCCTTTATAATGTACAATCTTGTGATATGCCCATCTTATTTTTTTATTCCATTTCGTAAAAGATTATCTTTGTTGAATAGTCCTCAGAAATGCCCGTTTCCACTTAGGTAGACACACATAAATGAATTATTTACACACTTGCGTCTAGTATAATCCTTTCGGACCTATTATAGATGCAACGATTGCACTACATCCACAGAGGACCATAGACTTGCCCCGAGTCTCTCGTTAAGGGATATCATTGAGTAGAATTTACACATACAATGTCAAATTTGAGATAAAAAATTATCCAAAAAATCCTAAATCTATTGCACTTTAACCATCTTAATCATAAATCGTTCAATTTTGCCAATTGAATTCTAAATCTTTTCATATTTTACTAATTGAATATATTCGGCCAATTTTGGTCCAAAATTGATGACATAGTTGTTATAATTTATAATATATTTATTATTTTATTATTCTAAATATGATCCCAATATTGTATTCCCAATTAGTTCCAATTTATTACCCAATTTATCACCCACATCTATTATGTGATATTTGCCCGTTAATATGTTACCATAACGGTCTTGATAGAAGATGTCGGTAACATAAGAAACGGAATAAAATGTCAGGTCGTCTAGTTCAAACCCTATCACTACAGAAAAACACACCATCAAGTTTGAGGGGTATTGGCTAGTAGAACATGACGTACAGATCTGGTGTTCTCCATATTGCAGATCGTTCGTGTTATGTGGATCCGTCCGAAGTTTTGAGGTTTTCCACTTTTGCAAATTTCATTCATGGCTGGAGGTATGTTGATTTTTACGTTTCCGCAAATCGATCCCGAATTCTGTATGAATTTATCTGTGATTGATAAATCGAGATCGTCAGGTTTTAGTTTATATTTAATCTAACAGTTGGTATCAGAGCATGTTTACAATCTTTGCCTTGATGAAATTTTTTTAATTTATTTTCATTGAATTATGTGTGGATAAATCCGAATTTCTATATGGCTTGGATCGAGATTTAAAATTTCGGCCAAACTTGGGTGACCCACCACGCAATAATGGATCTGCATGATCACACCGCCATTAGGAAGAAAAACCCTTAAATTTTTCGATATATCACTGATCGTCAAAGGTTAATCAAGTGGTGAAATTTTGGTGGTTAGGGTTTTTAAGGCAAATCGTTTTAGGCTTAATTCCGGTCAATATGTTGGTCGTTTTTGCCGGATCTTGAAATTATTCGTTCGTCCCGACATTCTCTTCAAAACCCATCAATCAATTTGGTCGACCATGGGCTGTGGGAGGAGAACCAGGTGGCAGAATAGAGCTCAAAGCGGCAGAAGAAGAAAGCTACGAAGAAGACCTCTAGCGCAAGCACTGCAACAGGCACATGCGACGGACTGCAGCACACGCGCCCGAGGGGGGGGAAGAGCGCACGTGCCTCTCTGTTTGTGCAAAATTACAATTCTACCATCGTCGAGTGAAATACGATTTTGCCCCTCCACATTTAGGAAATTTGCGGTTCTGCCCTGGACGCGTAGAATTCCTATTTTACCCCTTAAAAATTAAATTCCAATTCTATCCTTGCGTGCAAAATTCTAGTTTTACCCCTTTTGCACGTGATTTTACTGTTTTACCCTTACATGCAATTTTATGAGTATTTTCTCATAAAATTAAATGTCTAGTGATATGTATATATTTAAATTAATTAAAGATTAGCCACAACATCTTTAATTATATTAAATTATGTACATTAAGAGCCTTTGGATCACATATAGTTCAGGACAATAATTGTGATTAGTCACATTAATATTATGAATTTGATCCCACAGAAATTTTCAATATATTAATGTGATTAATTAGGATGAAATATTATTTTATCTTTTTTAATTTACCCACAGAGATTAAGGAAGGGAATATAATTGGATAGTTTCATCATGAAGTAATTATGAATCAATTTAAATTAAAAACTTAACCCACATGCAGTTTTTTATGTTATGTGATTCATATTTTATAACATGTTTTACATTGGTAAAATATGATTTAAGTCTATTTGCCTCAAAAATACTGATATATAAGTTTTCTTTAATTATCATGCAGTCTTACCACTTATGATTAGTTCTAATATAATTGTTCCCAAGCTTAATGGAAATAACTATAAAGAATGGAGAGAATCAGTTCTTCTTCAATTGGGATGCATGGATCTTGATTATGTTCTAAAATTAGACGAACCACTTGAACCTATTGAGAATAGTACTCATGTTGAACATACTCGTTATGTACAATGGGAGCGGTCTAACCGTCTCACTGTGATGTACATAAAGACAAAAATCTCTATTAGTATTCGTGGTTTAGTCATTCAGCATAACAATGCTAAGAAATTGCTAAAGGCTATTGATGCACAATTTGAGTCTTCAGAGAAGGCACATACCATGACCCTGATTATGAAATTCTCATCCTTGAAACTTACCAGTGTAAGAGGTGTGCGTGAGCACATCATGAAAATGAGGGACATTGCAGCTCAGCTGAAGAATCTTGAGGTTGGGATATCGTATTTCTTTTTTGTATACTATATCCTAAATACTCCCCTATAAGAGTATGCCCCTTTCAAGATCTCTTACAACACACATAAAACTAAATGGTCAATCAATGAACTCATGACCACGTGTGTTCAAGAGGAAGAGAGGCTACTAATGGAGAAAGGAGAAAATGCCCATATGGCAACACATGATAAGTATAAAGAGCAAGGCAAGCAAAAGAAAAAAGGTAAGATGCCTCTACCTCCCCAAGCCGACCTTAAGAAGGAATCCAAGTGCTTCTTCTGTTAAAAAAAAAGGCACATAAAGAAGGATTGCGCCAAATTTAAGGCCTAGCTCAAAAAGAAAGGTAACCAACTCTCATGTGCTTGTTATGAATCTAATATGATCGATGTGGGTTACAACACTTGGTGGATTGATTCTGGTTCTATAACCCATTATTCGAATTCCTTATAGGGTTTCGGAACCAGTGAAAACCAGTGAGAAGTGAACAAAACATCTATTCAGGAAATAAGATGCACTCGCGTGTGGAAGCTATTGGGACATGTAGATTAGTTTTCAGTAGTGGTTTTGTTTTCATTTTAGAAAAGATCTTTTATATTCCTATTTTTTCTAGGAATTTAATTTCAGTTTCAAGACTTGTACTTTTAGGATACTCCTTTGAATTTTCATATTCAACATTCAATTTATCGTATAAATATGAAATTGTTGAGAGTGATATTTTGTCTGACAGTTTCTTTCAAATTAATTTAAAAGACAATGCCATTAATAATGCGATGCACGTTCACAATAATACTGGTATAAAACAATGTGTTGTGAATGAGGATTCATCTATGTTGTGTCACCGGAGGTTGGGACATATCTCCATGGATAGAATTAAGTGACTAGTAAATGATGGAGTATTTAATACTCTAGATTTTACTAATTATAACACTTGTGTGGACTTTATAAAGGGAAGACAGACCAACAAGTCAAAAAAAGGTGATAAGAGGAGTATAGAAATATTAGAAATCATATATACATATATTTATAGTATAAATATGAACCTAAATGGTTAGAGATACTTCATTTCTTTCATGTATCTCTATTTGTTTTGTAATAAGCACAAAGCTCTAGATGCATTTAAGGTATTTAAAACCGAAGTAGATAAACAATGCGGCAAGCAAATTAAGATCGTGAGATCAGATAGAGGTGGAGAATACTATGGTAGATACACTGAATATGGATAACTACCTGATTCATTTGCAAAGTTTCTTGTAGAGCATGGGATTATTGCCCACTACACTATGCCTGGTTCATCGTACCAAAATGGTGTTGCAAAAAGAAGAAACCGAACATAATTGAATATGGTGCGGAGTATGCTCAGCAGCTCCAAACTTCCTAAGTTTTTGTGGACTGAGGCTCTTAAAACGGTTGTGTACATATTAAACCAAGTTCCAACCAAGGCTGTTCCAAAGACACATTTAGAGTTATTCAAAGGTTGGAAACCGAGTTTGCGACATGTACGTGTTTGGGGATGCCCATCTAAAGTAAAAGTCTACAATCCATAGGAAAATAAGTTAGATCCAAGGACTATAAGTGGGTATTTTGTTGGATATGCCGAAAAGTCCAAAGGATACAGGTTTTATTATTCATCTCACATTACTAGGTTTGTGGAATCAAGAAATGTTAAATTTCTTGAGAATGACATGATTAGTAGGAGCGATCAATTCAGGGACTTTGTTCCCGAAGAAGATCGTTTAAATACTCAACTTTCCACCTCAGGTACTAGATTGGTTGATGTTTACAACACTCCTTCAGTTCTACCAGTCGTTGAGCAACCAATCATTAAAGATCCACAACCTGCTGATATTGAACTGGTAAATCCAACTATTTAGCAATTACTAGATACTGTTGAACTTCCAGTTAAACAACAAACTCCTTAAAAAGATGTTGATGCAACATTACGAAGGACTACTAGAATGAAGAAATCATCAATACCTAATGATTACATTGTGTATCTACAAGAATCTGATTATAATGTTGGAGTTGAAAGTGATCCTGAGACATTTTCACAAGCAATGAGTTATGATAAATCCAATTTATGGTACAATGCTATGAAGGAAGAAATGAATTCTATAGCATTAAACAAAGTTTGGGATTTAGTTGAGTTGCCTAATGGTGTGAAGGCCATTGGTTATCAATGGGTCTTCAAAACTAAGAATGATTCATTAGGCAATATTGAGAGATACAAAAACAGACTCGTTGCCAAGGGATTCACTCAAAAGGAAGGAATTGATTACATGGAAACATTTTCTCTTGTATCCAAGAAATATTCTCTTCGTATTATTTTGGCATTGGTTGCTCATTTTAATATGGAATTACATCAAATGGATGTGAAAACGGCATTCCTCAATGGAAAATTGGAAGAAGTGGTTTACATGAAACAATCAGAAGGATTATTCTCTAGTGCTAGTGAGCATTTGGTATGCAAGTTTAAAAGGTCTCTATATGGCTTGAAACAAGCATCCCGCCAATGGTACTTAAGATTGCATGATGTCATCTCTTCACTTGGTTTTATAGAGAATGTCATGGATCAATGTATATACCAGAAGGTTAGTAGGAGCAAAATTTGTTTCCTTATGCTATATGTAGATGACATTTTACTTGCAACCAATGACAAGGGGTTGTTATATAAAGTAAAACAATTTCTCTTTAAGAATTTTGATATAATGGATATGGATGAAGCCTCTTATGTCATTGGCATTAGAATCCATAGAGATAGATCTCGAGGTATATTAGGACTATCTCAAGAAACTTATATCAATAAGGTCTTAGAGAGGTTTCGAATGAAAGATTGTTCACCGAGTATAGCACCGATTGTGAAGGGTGATAGGTTTAATTTAAATCAATGCCCAAAGACTAATTTTGAAAGGAAACAAATGAAAAACATTCCATATGCTTCTGCTATCAAAAGCTTGATGTATGCTCAGGTTTGCACTCGACCTGACATAGCCTTTGCTGTGGAAATGTTGGGTAGATACCAAAGTAATTTAGGTATGGACTACTGGAGAGCTGCAAAGAAGGTGATGAGGTACCTTCAAGGAACTAAGAGACATATGCTTATGTATAGACGGATGGACAACTTAGAGGTATTTGGTTACTCGGACTCAAACTTTGCTGGCTGTATTGATTCCCGTAAATCAATATCGAGATATATTTTTATATTTGTTGGCAGACCTGTTTCCTGGAGGAGTGCAAAACAGACCTTGGTTGCCACTTCCATTATGGCGGCAGAGTTCGTTTCCTGTTTTGAGGCCACCTCACATGATGTGTAGTTGAAAAGTTTCATATTAGGGCTTAGAGTTGTGGATTCAATTACTAAGCCATTAAGAATATTTTGCGACAATTCAGCTGCAGTTTTCATAGCTAAGAACCACAAAAGTAGTAGTCGCAGCAAGCACATCGACATCAAGTATTTAGCCATTATAAAACGTGTTAAAGAGAATAAAGTGGTCATAGAACACGTAAGCACTGGATTGATGATAGTTGATTCTTTAACTAAAGGTATGCCACCAATGAGTTATAAGGATCATGTATTCAGAATGGGCATTGGACCAATCATGTAAATTTTTCTTTATATGGAAGAATTTGTGAGGCTTTTATTTATTTATAATGTTTTTCTCAATACAATTGTATACATTTAGTTATTTTGAGAAAAAAACAATTACGTTTGCCTTGGAGTAAACATAAGGTTTATTCATTAAATTATTTGATCACATATGGGCTGATGAAATGCATTGTGATACACGGAAGATAATACTCACTCTAAGAGGACTCATCACCGTGATTCATGTATTTTATTTCAGTATGAAGTTTATGAGGGTTTGGGTTAATATTTCATTTGATGGAATATTGGAATCAATTGGGAGAATGTTATAATTTATAATATATTTATTATTTTATTATTCTAAATATGATCCCATTATTGTATTTCTACTTAGTTCCGATTTATTGCCCAATTTATCAACCACATCTATTACGTGATATTTGCCCATTAATATGTTACCATAACGGTCTTGATGGAAGATGTCGGTAACATAAGAAACGGAATAAAACGTCAGGTCGTCTAATTCAAACCCTATCACTACAGAAAAACACACCATTAGTTTGAGGGGTATTGGCCAGTAGAACAGGACGTACAGATCTGGTGTTCCCCATATTGCAAATTAATCGTGCTATGTGGATCCATCCAAAGTTTTGAGGTTTTTCGCTATTGCAAATTTCATCAATGGCTGGAGGTATATTGATCTTTATGTTTCTGTAAATCAATCCCGAATTCTGCATGAATTTATCTGTGATTGATAAATTGGGATCGTCAAGTTTTAGTTTATATTTAATCTAACAATAGTCACTAACAATCCTATGTAGCACGGTCATTGACTATTTGTGCTAATATGAAAATTTTTTCATAAATTTTTTTGGAAATTTCAATAATATTTTTGGTTCTTCATTTTCTTTTTTATTTGGCGTAAGCATCAGGAAGGGTCGGTGGCCAACCTCTGTTGGCCATAGGTGAGGGCCGAATGCCTCGCCAGTAGTGGATGAGGGCATTGCAACCCTTGCCCAGGCCAAAGCAAAGGCGTACAGCCTTGCCTAGATCCAATGAGGGCCGTGACACCCTTGCCAAATCTAGGCCAAACAAGATGTCGCGGCCCTTGCAAACCCTAAGTGAGGGTATTGCGGTCCTTGCGGGGTCTAGGCGAGGGCCATGACTCAAGGACCACAACACCCTCACTTCATCTAGATTTGTTCACGATGCCAAAAAGCCTGCAATACCCACGAAACCCTCGACTAGTGATGGCTAGAGCATCTTGGCCCCTTGCCTATGGCTGTCAACTCGCACTAGCCCTCAAGCCAAAGAGAAAAAGGAAAAGAAAAGAAAAGAAAAGAAAAATAAAAATTATTAAAAATCTCTACATCACTGCCGATCGTGTCACGTAGGATTGTCGGTAATGACATTGTCAATTTTTGACTAAGGTGAGTCCGGTGGACTCAATTAGCAAAACGTGAAAAAATTTAGAACTCAATTGGTAAAACATGAAAAAAGTTTATAACTTAATTGAAAAGTCTAGGACTATATTGGCTAAAGTCCAATAGATTTAGGACTTTTTGAAGAATTTTCCTCAAGTTTCAGCTTGACTTGACTCATGTTTTAGGGGTTTGAAACACAAGTCATCTTGAGCTCAACTGAGTATCGAATTTCTTGCTTAATCTGCAAATGAAAAATTAAGATGTACAACCTTGATTCAACTCAACTCGATTATAATTGTCAAAATATTCAAATCTTGATTAAATAGTTTAAGGTTTTGAAATTATTAAGAGTAATCTAACAAATTTTCATATTAAAAGGTCTTGAATCTTTTTAAACCCCTCATTATATATTTTTCTGTTTAGTTTTAGGCTAAAGTCCAGCCTTAAAAGAAGTGTCGAAATTTTTAGATATTAAATTACATATTTATTTCACAGCTTGATCAAGTGGTGTCACAAATTTTCACAACTTATAAATGAATATTGATTTCAAGTTAAAGCTCGTTTAATAAGCTTAAATATATTTTCCTACACTTAAATGTTTATTGGTGTACCGTAATCTTAAGAATTTCTTTATTTACTCATATAATATCTTATGCTTTAAAAAAAATCGTAAAAGTTAATTAGGCTCCCAAGCCTGTCAAGTTGGATTTAAAACTGCTTAAAGACACCCACCAAACCAAACCAAACCCCACCACCAAGCTCCTTGACGTCGTGGAGGTCCCACCCCTGACCTCTCGGCCGCGGGCCTCGGCCAGGAATGCCGCCGTGGTCAGGAGGCTGGCGGTCATGATGCGCATGGCCCAGCCTGCGTTCAGGTCCACGCAAGTGGCGATGGAGGCCCAGCCTAACGTCCTCATCGTGGACTTATCTGGGATGGAGCATCTGTCCGTTGGCGATGAGTTGGGGATTCCCAATTACGTCCATGTCCCTTCCCACGCATGGTTTCTTGCTTTGTTCATATACTCGCCAACGCTGGACGAGCAAGTCAAGGGAGAGTATGTGGACCGGACCGAACTGCTCGAGATCCCTGGTTGCAAGCCCGTCCAACCAGAGGACGTGGTGGACCCGATGCTGGACCGATCCAACCAGCTATACCGCGAGCACGTGCGGCTTGCTGAAGAGATCCCAAGGGGAGGAGAAAATATTGCATACTCTCAAAGGATCACGTCATTTGTGCTATGAACGATTCACGCTTCGACACTTGTCCAACGGCAAGTCCACGTCGTCCCTCTTCACTTTTCTCCCAGACGAGACCAGACTAGAGCGCGGACGGGCATTCTCTCTCTCCTGTGTCTTATCTCTCCTCCTTACCTTCTCTCTCTTTCGATGACACTCGACGCTTTCTGTGCACTCTACCCAATGCACTGAACCGTGCCGTCTAGCACTTCCTCCAACAGCCATCGCTCCCTCCCAACGACGGGCTTTCTCTCTCCACTCAACGGCCTCATCTCAGATCTGCATTCTCTCAGCGCACTCTACCCCACCGCACTAAACCACCCCATCTAGCGCTTCCTCCGACGGCTTATTTAGGTATTGCTTCGAGCAGGGCCAAGCGATTACTTCTCAGTCATGAGTCGAGGGATGGAGAGAGGTGAGTGAAGTTGGCTGTCAGGAGAGAGCGCGATTTAGGAAGAAGTGTGTCAAGAGAATGGAGCCCTGAGATGAGGCCGTCGAGTAGAGAGAGAAAGGCCGTCGTCAGGAGGGACTGACAGTCATCGGAGGAATTGCTAGATCGGAAAGAGCGTCGGAGGAGGAAGAGAGAGCAAAGAGGAGAGAGAAGACAGAGGAGAGAGTGCCTTGCCCATCCGCCAGCGCATTGGTTTGAATTAGAACGACGTAGGAGAGAAGGGAGAGTAGACGTGGACCTGCCGCTAGACAGGTGTCGAAGCGTGAATCGTTCAGAGCATGACGTGGTCCTTTGACGGTATGCAATATTTTCTCCTAAAGGGAGATGGAATCTTGTTGAATGCGTGGGAGCATTTGCAAGCCGAGACAGTCGCTATGCTGAGGAATGAGGATTTTTTGGGCTGGGTCACTGACGGTCCTGTATATACAGTTGGGCCGCTCATTAGACCGGTTAGAGCAGCCGGTTTGGGGAAGGAGCTACTGGAATGGCTAGATAAGCAGCTGAGCGAGTCGGGGATATTCGTCTCGTTTGGAAGTGGACGGATTTTGTCGACCGAGCAGCTAGTCGAGCTAGCTTGGGGGTTGGAGCTGAGCCAACAAAGGTACGATCTGAAATTCGCGCACCTTGATGAACTAGGCTCAAGAAAAGAACCTTTTGCTTTTATTCCGTCTATTTCAAGAAAAATAATGATTTAAGTAAATTTTCTTAAACATGATTACTTCTATCACTTGAATAATTGATTGTGGAAAATATTTTCAATATCATTAATAATTTATATCTAAACATTTTTATAGATGATGAAAATAATTTTTATTTGTTCATCTCTATAAGAGATATGAGCAATCATTTTTAAGAAAATAAATTCTAAATTATTTATTTTTTACGAAATAAATGGAATCATAGAAATAATGATTTGACCAGGTTACTATGTTCATGGTCGATGGTTCAAAAATCATTTGAATGGTGTTCCAATATGTAATTTATTATTAAGAGGCTTGGTTGTAGGAAATTTTTCTCATTCCTCTAACCATTTCTGATTAAGAAAGAAAAAAAAATGAAGTCATTTTTCTGAATCAAAACAAAATCCATTTGCCAATATTAGCTAAAGCGTTGAGGTAGTTTGCGTTTTCCCGTAAGAATTACTTGCCAAATAAATACTCCATGTTACAATAAAAAATATTTTTTATTTGGACTATTGTCAATGTAAAGAATGCATTGCACGTTATTTACTACGAATTGCTATAAGGAAGATTTTGTTCATAGAAATAACTCATTGCAAACATTTCATTCAATCCAATGATGAATGTATAAACTTTTTTTTCACACTTGCAAATGACCTAATAATAATCCAAAAATAATATACTAAAAAGCATAGCAATTATAGATTAAGCTTTGTATTAGTGTTATTTGATTATATACTCCATAACTTTCTTCATCTTACAAATGTATAATTTCATATGTTCAAATGGGTGTTCCAAAAACCAACCATCAAGTCTTTTGATGGATCGCTATCTGATGTGGGGAAGGCTGGGATTGCTAACGAGGTATTGAGCTTTTTGCCAAATGGATTCGTGTCACATACCCGTGAGGTCCAGTTAATACTCCCATCGTGGGCTCCACAAGTGGACATCTTTAGGCATCCATTAGTGGGTGGCTTCCTATGTCATTGTGGATGGAGCTCGACCCTAGGGAGCATTGTGAGCGAAGTGCCCATGATTGCCTAGCCCCTATATGCTGAGCAAAGACTAAATGCAACACTCCTAACATAGGTGATTGGGGTGGCAATCCGACTGAAGGAGCCACCATTGAAGAAGATCGTGGGGAGGGAGGAGATAGCGAAGTTGGTGAGGACAATAATGGTGGAGAAAGAAGGGCACAATATAAGAGTTAAGAGTAAAAGAACTTAATAATAGGTAGTATGGGCCGTGACAATAGATCGTAGCTCTTATGAGTTCCTTCGTAAAATGAAGGAAGATTGCCAAATGAGGACCCACCAGCTTAAGAAATCTCATTAAGGCATTGCATGCCAAAAGTCTTTATCTTGGCACATGAAAAATAGTTGTACCTAGATGCATCAAGGAATAAAGGCCGTAACTCTTTAAGTTTCAAGTTCATTTCATGGACTTCGAAGCGGGCAGATGAAGTTGTTACGCTCGAAACTAATGGTATCTTTGTGATTTGACAATGGTGGGCGCCATTTGCATTGATGAGGAGACAGAGCTCTCTAGAACAATAATTCAATGAAGATTTGGCAGAAGTGCATTGATGATTAAGGACTCCTACACTTTTGTGCATTTAAGTATGGCGCGAAGTTGACATTGCTTTCATTACTCTACCGCAAACAGTTGTCATAGAAATGAGCAATCGAGGGTATTTGTATATATTCAACATGGAAAACCCTAAATTTAGGTCTAGCCTCGATTCTATCTTAATTTTTTTTTTTTTTGTCCCTATTAACTAAATATGGGCTATTAGATTTGGAATTTTTAGAATCTTATCTTTAGAAGTTTGAAAATTTTATATTTTATATATTTCTTTTCTTACAAGTAAATCTTCTAGAATGTACTTAGGTATATAAATATTCATCTAAGTTTAATGGAAGTATACAACTATTTCTGTCTCAACATGGTATCAAGAGTCATATAAGGCTAACGCCCCTTTCAACCCTAGTTTTCTTCTTCTCTCTTTCCTTTTCCCTACAAGGTGGTCAATGTTGCCCCCCACCATTACCACTGTAACTCTCATTACAAGCCCCTCTTCTACACTTCCTCCATTTGAATCTGCTCGCCACTTTCTTTTTCTATGCCTCACAACATCCAATTATCAGCTATGAAAAGCACAGTTTATCTTGTTTCTCAAGGGACAAAACCTCTATGGCTATGTGATGGAACTACAACTTGTCTCTTTGATGCAGCCCAAGCAATCTACAAAACACCTTTAACTTTCGATCCTATCCCAATTTCACCATAAACTTCTTTTTTTGTCCTATAAAAAATCCCCAAGTTTAGGTCTTATCTCAATTTTAATGTCCAGTCCCAATTTTATTTTACAAAAAATTTTAGTCTCATAAAAAATCACAAACTTTTACTTGGGTCACAAACATTCCATCATTAACCCACTATTCAAAATTACTCATTGACAATTGAGAGATAGAAAAGTTTTATGCATGAGCTATTCGAGCGTCCTAAGTGCAAGCTCTCCAATCGAAAGAGATGGAACATACAAGTGAATGCATATCAATTGCAAAATCAGGGGGAGTGTGTTAATGAAGACAGATTTGAAACTCAAGTAAAAGTTCACGATCTTTTTTTTTTTTGGTAAGAGTAAGCAATATATTAATAGGGGTCAAACTGTACAAACAACACGGCTCCAAAAGCTTACACTCAAAATGAACATGCTCATTAAGAGTGAAAGGAAGCCGCAGACAAGCAAACAAAACGACCAACAGCAAGCCAACGGCAAAACAAGCCTGGCAAAAACACCTAAACAACCACCAAAAAGCCTAAGTCAGACTACAATCAGAGGAAGCGAAGATAATGGGGTCCACATCCCACGAGCGTTGCATCCACCTGTTCCTGGGAGAGTCCTCAACATTCTCAAAGGTAAGGGTCTTATCCTTAACAACCTTGAGGAGATGCTTCTTCATGGCCGAAATAAATAACGGCTCCCCCCTGAACAGAATATTGTTCCTGTTTCTCCAGATGATGTGACACAGCACCCCAAAGGAGAACCGGGCAACACACTTATAAAACTCCTTGCCGCTGAGCAAGGTAATGGCCCAACTGAGAGTCTCCTCCCAAGTCCTGTTGGTCCAGGGGAGATTGCATCTAGTAGCCCAGAAAAAGGCAATACTCGAGGTAATGCGACAACCAAAAAAGAGATGATTGATTGAATCAAGCACCTCATTGCAAAAAGGGCAGGAAGCAGCATCAATCCTACCATAAGACATGAGAAGAGACTGAGTAGGTAACCTCCTATTGGTGATGAGCCACAGGTTCAGTTGGTAGCGAGGCAGGATGGCATTACTCCAAATGAAACAATGCCAATTGACTCTGGCCTTCTTCCTCCTTAAGGCCTCCCAAGCCGAGGCCACCGAGAACAAGCCCGTCGAGTCCTCCCTCCAACAGAACCGATCTTGGGTTCCAAACAAGGAAGGAAGTGGCGAACCCCAAGACTCAATCTCTGATATGATAGCTCGTCCATCCTCAGAGAAGAGATCGGTAACCAAAGCTTGCCTAGAGAGACCAGAGCTATAGATGAGGGGATCCGTGAAATATAAATTCAAAGGACCCCTAGGATGCCAATTGTCGAACCAGAGCGACGCTGATAATCCATCGCCTAACCTCCAGTGGAAGTGATGCCGGCAATATGTCCTGAGTTGTAAAAAAAATTTCCACGCCCAAGAGCAGCAGGTTGGCTTTTTAACTATCCAGAAGTTCTTGGTTTTTAAGAAGGTCGAGTAGACCCACTTACACCATAACGATTCTTTATCTAAAAATAAATTCCAGATATGCTTGAGCATGGCCGCCTTATTACACTCACGCAATCTCCGAATACCAAGACCTCCCTCTACTTTAAGAAGGCATACATCTTCCCATGAGACTTTGGCACCCCCCCTGCCCAACTCAGGTCCCTTCCAAAGGAATTGTCTGAGAATGCGCTCTATCTGGTCTAGTACAGCTGCAGGAAGAATAAAGACACTTGCTCAAAAAGCCTGAATGGCATGGAGGACTGACCTGATCAGCTAAAGTCGGCCAGCAAAAGAAAGAAACCGATGAGTCCAGGACTGCACCCTGGAGGTGATGCGCGTCACAAGCTCAACGCAATCTGCCTTCCGGGGCCTCGATGTGATAATTGGAACCCCAAGATAACGGACTGGAAGGTTACCCTCAACAAAGCCAAGCTCCAGGAGGATTTGATTTTTCAAGGTCGGCAGGCCTCTCGAGATGAACACCTCGCTTTTCCTTGTGTTTGGGAAAAATCCGCTCCAAGAAGAAAACATATGGAGACCATCCCTGAGAAGCTTCACGGATGGCAGGTGGCCCTCGCAAAATAGAAAGACATCATCCGCGAAAAACAAGTGCGCGAGGCAAGTAGACTTACATCTCTAGTAGAATCTGAAATTCGGCTGTAGCGAGCACCTCCCAAGAATCCCAGAGAGCACCTCCATAACCAACGTGAATAAGTAGGGAGAGATGGGGTCTCCCTGACGTAAGCCTCGCCCACTAGGGAAGAAACCATGTAGCTCCCCATTCAATGCGATGGAAAACCGAGGAGTCCTCACACAGGTCATGATGAGGTGAACCAATTGATCAGGAAATCGAAAAGCAAGTAGTACCCTCTCGAGAAACCGCCAATCCACGGTATCATACGCCTTTCTGAAGTCGACTTTGATAGCACACTTGGGAGAATAGGGTTCGACATGGAACTTAGAGAAAAGTTCCTGCGCCAAGAGAATATTATCCCTAATTCGTCGTCCCTTGACGAAGGCACTCTGAGACGGATTGACTAGGTCCTTTAGCACTGCTGCAACCCTATTCGCCATCACTTTGGTAATAATCTTGTAGACCATGTTGCAACAAGCAATAGGCTTGTAGTCATCAACGGTAGTCGCATTGGAAACCTTCGGAACCATGACCAAAATGGTGTTATTGATTTCTTTGAGCAGCCTCCTCGATGTGAAAACGTCCTTCACGGATTCCGTGACCAGCTGACCCATCGTATCCCAATTCTCCTTGAAGAACTCAACAGTGAAGCCATCCGGACCTGGTGCCTTACCTTTGGCAAGGGAAAAAAGAGTATCTCGAATCTCCAGATCAGTCACAGGGCGAGCAAGAAAAGAAATCTGATCATCATTCAGCTGGGTGCGGATAACTTCCCGAATCTCCGATACCTGAGGGGTGTCCAGCTCCATCCTTGGCTTAAGGAGATCATGAAAATGCTCCACAAAATGCTGCTGGACCAATTGAGGCTCAATGATTTGGTTACCTGAAGAATCCACAACAGAGAGAATTCTGTTTCTCAGATGTCTCTTACTGACATACTGGTGAAAGAACTTTGTGTTCCGGTCACCTTCCTTGAGCCATCTTATACGAGCTTTCTGTCTAAAGAATAACTCTTCCTGAGACCTAAGCTCCACTAAAGTACGCCGCTGAACTCTCTCCAGGTCCGCGAGGACCATGCTGGTAGGGTCATTGAGGAGGCCCACTTGAGTTTGCTTTAAGGCTTCCCTCGCTTCAGAAGTCCTTACAGAGATGTTGGTGAAGGAATCTCTATTTAACTGCTTGAGCCGACCCTTCAAGATCTTTAGTTTGCGCACTAGCCTAAACATGGGCACTCCATAACCCGGATTCTCCCAAACTTGCTTCACAATTGAGTCGAAATCCGGGTGCTGCATCCAGAAGTCGAAGAACTTGAATGGCCTTTTCCGAAGGATCGGGTTCTCCACCTTTACCACCATAGGTGAGTGGTCAGAAATCCCAGGCGCAAGGAAGGACGCTTTCGAAAAGGAAAAACCTGGCTCCAACAAGGGTTTACCAGGACTCTATCAATCTTTCTCATCTTCCGAGAGGGCCCTGAAGAGGTCGACCAAGTATATCGAAACCCCACATACCGAAGGTCATCCAGCTCTGCCTGATCTAGACACTGCCGAAATTCATCGAAGCACGGCAACCAAAGGTCCGAGCCACCCAATCTGTCCGAGGGGTCCTTTATAGCATTAAAGTCTCCCAAAACAAGCCAAGGCACGTCCTGCAAAGAATAGCTTCTCACCACCAAATCCTCCCAAAGAGGTCGACGAGTAGAAAAGGAATGCTTAGCATAAATAACAGAGACATAGCAGGCCACTCCAGTCTCCAACCAGCAAAGCTTCCCAAGAATCATCTGATCCGAGACCGATAAAACTTCAAAGGAAACCACAGTAGAATCCCAACCAACCCAAATCCTACCCCGATTAGAGTACTCAGAATTAGCCCGCCAGCACCAATTCGAAATCAAGTTCCCAGAAATGGCATTGAAGAGGTTATGAGGGATTTTAGTCTCAACTACCCCGATCAAAGCCAACCGGTTCATCAAAGCGAAGTTCCTCACTTCCGCTTGCTTGAGAGGGGCACCAAGCCCCCTAATATTCCAGCAACCTATGTACATATATATATATATATAAAAGAAGAGGGCAAGGGCATTACCTCCTTTTAGAGGAACTACGCCTAGTAATAGGCGGAGCTGTCCGGATCGTCGAAGGAGGAGGATCCGGGGCAAGAGCAAGCAGGTTGTCCCGTGTAGTCGAAGGAGGATGCTCCGGCGTCTCAGTAGGCCTCTCCTCCTCTACAGCTGCCTTCGGAGAAGTGCAAGGTGAGAGGAGGTCATCCTCCGACAAAGAGATGTTTGTGCCCCCTGCAACCTCTAGGGGGGGCACCGCAGTGTCTACCGGCACCGAAGTGGTGATAGCTTCAGCCGAAGTAGTTGGAGCAGTATCACCCTGCTTCAAGATAATCAAAGGCCCCCTAGGGGGCCTTCGTGAATAAGTACCAGGCAGCCTCTTCTCCACAGCCGCAGTCTTGAGATTCAAAGACCTCTCTCCTTCCCTAAGACTGGGTGACATCCTCTCCAAAGGTTGAGCCTTGTTCTTCTTGCTCTTCACTTGCTTCCAGCCTTGCTCCGAGTCTTCAGGAGTCTCGGCGGGTTGGTCAAGGGGGCGAGCAGTGTCCAAAGGAGCAGGAAGAGGCCGAATAGGGGCCGGGGCAACATCACATTTATATCCAAAGACCCTACACTTGGAGCATTCAAGGGGCCTCCATTCATAGTTCACAGCAATGGACCTAGTGACCCCATCAACATTCACTTCCACCGTCGAAACTCTTGGCCGATTAGCTTGGATCTCCACGCATACTCTGGCAAAGGAAATCATCATTGTGCCCTCGGTTCGTTGATCCACATGAAGGGGTTTGCCAACGGAGCTGGCTATAACACTAATCGCCAGTGTGGACCACAAGTCAAGGGGAAGGTTCTTGAGTCTTATCCACACCAGAACAGAGGTTTGCTTAGCCTTCTTCAACTCCATAAGAGGTTTCCATTGTTGTAAAATAAGGGGAATCCGAGCTACAGTGATCGGTCCCTCCTCTAGGATCTTCCTCCTGAACTCCGAGTCCGAGATATGGAAATAGTAAAACTCTTGGTCATCCGCCAGCATATCAACTAGCTTTGTCCCCCAAATATTCTTCAAAGCATGTTCGATCATCTGAAAATGAAGCTTTCTCCCAACAAAATATCCTACCAAGAACTCCTTCCATTTGGGATCCGCAGCTTGTAGCACTTCTCCCGACAGATTTACAATCGCTTTCTCTCCCACAACAGCAGCAGGAGGAATATATGAAAGCTCGTAGCCCTTTGTGGCCAACCGTGCCACATTGGCCCACGAACGGGCTTGGGGGGGCCTTGACGAGCTTGCTGGCTTGCTCGGGGCCCTCTTAGTAGGAGCCCGAACTTGACTTCGACCCCGAGAATGGCCTTCCTGAAGAGGCCGAGAGATTGGCCCACGTCTCGAGCCATCCCCTACCACAGAAGACTCTCCTACTGGTCGGGATTGCTGGCTCGGCTTGCTAGCTTGCCGGTCCACAGCCTTGTGAGGAGGGGAGCTCAGCCCCTTACCCCTGCTACCACTTAGTCGAGGTTCCACCGAAGTAGAGGCCATCGAGCCACTAAGACAACAAAAAACTCAACAGCCAAAGAGGAGCTCCATACTAGGCCAAGCTTCGAAGAGGAGGGATACTCTGAACCACCCCAGCCGCCTCAAAACCAGAGTCGAGCAGGCCACGATCTCGAGCAGCTCCCGCAAGTCTCGAACCAGGGCTGAGTGGAGGTCCGAGCATGAGCAGCTCCCGTAAAGGTTACAAACCAGAGCCGTCACAATCCAGAGCCGAGACGGGTCGGAGCGTGAGCCGAGGCGGGTCCGAGCGTGAGCCGAGAGGGACCCCCCAGCCGTCCCGAGCTAGAGCCGAGACGGGTCCGAGCGTGCGCAGCTCCCGCAAGACCATCGAACCAGAGCCGAGGAGGAGCGAGAAGATGGAGGAAGACCGTCGAACCAGAGCCGAGGAGGAGCGGGAAGATGGAGGAAGGAGAGGGGAAGAAAACCCCCAAAAATCGGAGCAAGAGGGAGGTCGAATCGTCCAGTCCGAGTAGGGAACCAGTCGGTGTGAACAGTGCATGATCGCCTGCCTTGAGAGAGGAGATGAACAGTGACTAAAGTTCACGATCTTTTATAATACACAATTAGAGAAAAATTGAAATTATAATTAAAGCTATGAATTTTTTAAGAGACAAAATAATTTTATGGTAGAATTAGTACTAGACTTAAAGTTGAGGGTTTTTTACGCTACAAAAACAAAGTTTATGATAGAAATGAGACTAGATATAAAGTTGAAAAAAAATTATAAGACAAAAGGTATAATTGAGATAAGACATTAGTTAGAGGTCTTTTAAAGGTATTGGGCCCATTTTCTTAGGCCCGACCTCAAAACCTGGACTTTCGCTCAAACCCTCCCAACATATTTAAGACAAAAATACTCCTGCTTTTTAAAAGAAATGAATTTTCTAATCCTTTCCCAGTGTGAAAATCTCGTCATTTGTTCATGGTATTTTCTATTCTTTTTCTTATAAGATTACTTTATTTTGTTTCTTTTTTTAGCTATATGCCTTTTTATTTTATATCTATTCTCCATTTTATGTCTTTTAAACTAAAACGTGTTTAGGAGATGTAAACCCACCTTGCCTATGTAATCGGGCTTGGCCTGCTCATCCTTTCTCATTGGGCGAGCCTGGTGGGTCGTGATTGACGAGGTGCTCGGGCCAAACCTGGTCTGGGACGGGGTCTCTCTGGCCGCTTTAGCTAAGCATGAGCCTACATGCCTTAGGGTAGTCCCAGCCTTTTCTGATTAAGTTCCCCGGTTTCCATGAGGAAGATGTCTTAATATGACAAGATGAGTTTAGAACCCATATTTTTTCTCACATTCAATTGTGTGGGTTATAAATGAGTTACCTAATAACTTAATGGGCTTATATCGATCATAAATGGGTCACTTGATAAGCTTAAGTTAAGTGAATCAGATCATTTTTAATTATTTTTTTAATATAGCTTTCATTAATTTTCTGATTTTTTAATTATTTTCTGAATTTTTAAATTTTTTTTCTTTCTTTCTTTTTTTCTATGAAATCCACAATCCACACACAAGGGTCACCAACTAATCCTCGCAACACCAAGCAAGGGTCTGAACCTTGCCCGTGGCCAACTCTCACCCTATGGTCGGCGTGGGGCTGATGAACCCTTGTTGGACTTTGAATAAAACTAAAAGGAAAAGATAGAAAAAAAAAGGGAATAAAAAAAAAAAGAAATTTTTTTTTAATATAAAATTGTCCACTGGATTTATATTGCATAGAAGTTTTTAAGTAATATAATTTTTTTCAAAAAATAACAATTTTCTTTTCTAGATTGGGTCATATATGGAAATGTTTTTGTAATATGGATTGCGTCAAATATGGATTAAGTTGGGTTGGGTATGGGTTTTTATATTAATATCGAATGAAAACGAGTCAAAATGGGTTAAATAAGTTAATTTGGATTGAATCGTTTTCAACTCGACCAATCAACCCACCCGTTTGATAGGTCTAGACTAGTGCCATATCAAACTACTTTAACATTTCCTTGCGTTGATAGGAAAATTATCCATAGATCACTTTAAAGAGGGTACGACTTGAAATGGACTAAACTTAACAGCTAAGAGGGGGTGAATCGGTTGTTCCGTGAATTTTAAAACTTTTTCATGCAAAACGATGCCTAGACCTTGAAACAGTTTTTTCAGACAAAATCTAAAATGCAGAGCAAATATCTTATGAAAAAAAGAATTCAAAGAGCATTAGGGATAGAACAAATTGTCAAGCAAGGTTCTAGAAATACGTGGTCTAATGTGATTTTTGAGAAAAAGTTGATGATAATTTATGGTATTTCTTAAAAGCAAAGGTGTATAGATTTTAGGGATAATATCATGAAAAACCTCAAATTGGTACATGTGTGACAAATTTTACCCAAATCAATTTTTTGGTTATCAAAAATTACAAACCAATACATATGTGATAAATTTATTTTAAACTAATTTTTTACTATAAAAAACCTTAAATTGATACATTATATTAATTTCCATTAAATTTGATTAATAAAACGAAAAACTATAAACCAAAGTATATGTAAGAAATGGAAGATAAAACCCCAACTTGGTAAAATCGTTGGTTACTATAAGTTATCTAACTTAACAATTTAACAACAAAATTTAACATAAATTAACGGATGGTAAATTTGTCACAAATATATAGTTTGAAATTTTTTTGATTAACAAATTAATTCAAATAAATTTATCATAAATGTACTAATTTGAAATTTTCCGTCGTATTAACCTTAGATTTTATTCAGGGATGCGATTAAGAACATTGGCTCTTGGTAGCTAAATGGCTAATAAATCCAAATGCCGATAAGACTTGGCAATCAATGAGAGGAAAGTGTGCAGCATCGTTGAAGACAGCAATCTCAATAATGCAAGGGGCCCCATTCGCGCCTGCATGCATTGACTATGCTCTCCAACATTTTAATAGGGATGTTGCAAGTTGGAAATGGATCATATGGGACACATTTTCAGGATTGACAAGAATGAATAAGACATTTGAAGCATCCCGCTCAAGATGGTCTTGAACCCACAGGTTTTTACATGCGAGTTGCTTGTTCATTGGTTTAATGAATCATGTGATAGCGAATCGGCCCGATATTTTCTCCAAATTGGTTCGGCCAATAATGATTAAGTTTCCTTGAAATCCCCTCAATTTCCCACCAAAAGCGGCAACCCTGGGGCCTTTAAGTTTCGCCTTCGACTTCAATCCCATGTCGAAGGTGCGCGCATGAGGATGTGGATACGTATTTGTGTGCCGAGCCATTTTTTTTTCGGTCGGCAATTATCTGAACGAAGGCTTCCATGAATTGATGGCAATGGAAGAATTTTCAAAAGAGCTTTAAGTTCGAGACAGTGTTTTACTTGGCCAAATGGCTGATGTTGCCCTCAATCAATCGAGTAGACCTCCTGGACTGAGGGAAACGGTCTCTTTGGGGAATCGAAATCTTCTGGCAAGTTGCGTGTTCAAGGCCATTGATTGCTCCATCCGTCTCCTTGACAGGACGGGAGGAAAATTGTCAAAAAAAAAAATTAAAAATAATTATACGAATATAAATTTAATTCTAAACATATTAATTTATCCAATTTATCTTTATATTTTTTTTAAAATTCACCAATACGAATGGTACTGCATAGCATACTTAGTCCTTATGTAAATAATTTTTATAATTTGTTTAAAAAGTTTCCAAATATATGTACTTTTATTTTATGTACTTTTTTTTTCCAATTATAACCAACAATATTGGATGAGAGCTTGTAGGCCATTAGCAATCTAGATAAGTGCAGCCTCGCTTGAGGCCGACCCTGCCCTCATCCAGTGGTCAATGAGCGCTAGCTGTAATGAAATAAAAAATAACATATCAAAAAATACAAAAAAATTTGTCCGCATCAGATGTCAATTGTGCCACGTAAACTAATTAGTGTTTATATCAACAATTTTCAGTCAAAATTGGATTGAAGAATTGTATTAATTTTCAAAATGTTTAAAAATTTTAGAATTGAATTCACGTTCATATATTAGATTTAGAAGATTTATTTTTATTATTATCTCGGTCGATGGGAAGCCCAGCTTCCGACCTTGCAATTAACTCTTTTTTTTTTTTTTTGGGGTCTAAAACGGTAGTTCTATTAACAACGCAAAGAAGAGGAACCGTTCAACAGGATGTCCGAATAAATAAGATCTAGCAGATAAAGAGGAGAAGAAATAGGCCGGTTAGGAGGAAGTAAAGAAGTCCCATGGGCTTTGGCGGCCCAATCAGCAACACCGTTCGCTTCTCTTCTGCAGTGTCAAACCTGCAAATTAGGGAAACATGGCAAAAGTGCCGTGTAGTCATCGAATAGAACTCTATTTTCCCAAGGCGTCAAGTTAGGGTTACGGAGGGCTTCCACAAGAACTCAGCAGTCAGATTCCAACACCATGTGATCTGTGGATTTCCCTTGCTGCCGCAGAAATTGAAGAGAGAGATAAAGGGCGAGCACCTCTTGCTTGCAGGGCTGAGAAGGCAGTAACGGTGCTTGTGACGAACACCCCTGGTCAAAAAGGCCTTCATGGGAAGAGTCAAGTCGTGATCCCTTTTTTGTCCTTTTCCTTCTTCTTTCCTAACAATTGCCCATTATGACATGTTCACGAAAAGGACCCAAACACAAGATTTTGGAGAAGTCTTCCTCATGAATTTGACTCACCGCAGCGCAGGATAAAATTCGATACTACATGGTATATACCCGGAGTTAATCGAAACCACAGAAAAAGAAGAACATCGTCCTAATTACAAACGATGTGCTTGTGCTCTAATCTTCTATGATACGAATTAGCGTTTATCTATTCAGTACATATATAAATATAAATCCTATCAGAAAGTGCCGCAGGACACTTATTAACAATTATTGCATTTGATAAATTTGTATTCTAAACAATTAAGTGAATTTGACTTATCATGGTGGAGATAAATGCACAAAAGCGATACAATTTAAACAATTTTTTGAAAATTTTGGTTGAGATAATTGCGCTATATATGTATGAAGAACGTATATATAGATCATATTACTAACTATTTTGGTCACGGATAGAAATTTCCCTCTATATGGTGCTACGTGTCGATTTAAAATACTTTAATTTAGGGGTAAGTATGGTTCTAGGGTAGTACCATAAATTGCAAAATTTAACCAGCAGTCCAAACGGGTAAGTTTCAAGAACAAGTTTTTGTATTCTTCTTGTTCTATGTCTTCACACAATCCTACAGTATTTCATGGCATTCGATGATGAGTATGAAACCAGGAGCCACTAATCTAAGATTTCATTTTCTAACAATATTCATGATTGAGAGTTTTACTTTGTTAATATTTCATACTCTTTATTTGTCTAGATATGAGATGTGGTCAGTGAATTATGACGGTAAATGATAGTCGTTAAAGGTGATGATTCATTATAACATGTAACGGGGTAAGTTTAGATTATAAGGTATGCAAAGCAGGTTGTAAGTTCCAAAATTTAAGAACAAGTTCTAATGAGTAGATTCTAAATTGTAAGTGAAATCTAGACCAACCTAGAACTACCCAACCTTACTTTAATTGATGCATGAGTAAACACTGTTGTCGAGTCATTATCATGCTTGTGCGTATGCTTAGCATTTTCTTTTTATCTTTTCTCCAAAAGGACCTTCCTTGACCAAGTAATTCAATGTTTGACTTGATTAAAGTAAAAGCCAATGAGATTATTTAACTTTTTGGCTCCAAAAATTTCCATGTCAACGGGCACATTGCTCATCCTACAACAACCCACCTCGATGGGGTAAAAGATGAATCCAGACAGAACTTCAGGACTGCCATTATCTATTGGGCAGCACATCTGAAGCTCCGAACCGTGGCTTGAAACATGCAACTTGGCGGGGACTCGGACAGCCACTCGAACCCCAACTTGTCTCGTTTGTGCTTCGGTTTGACATCATCAGATGGCGGTGACGAGGCCAATGGATTCAAGGCCCCATTTGAACCGTTAAGCAGATCTCTGTACGTACTGAAAACTCTCGCAGAAGTTGGTCAAACGGGGCTCAAGCTTGCACTGAGCTTTCTCACTCGTGCGAGACTTTCCCTTCTCGACAAGCCCACATGCATCGCAAAAGGGTTTCCGTATGTGGAGATCTCTTCCAATATTAGTGAATTCTAAAAGGCAGAAATAGTTTTGGGAGAAACCAATCGACTCATTTAGTCATAGATTATGTCTTGTGGATTGCCACAAAGGAGTCGGTACCAATGGAGGTTTCTCTCTGTTAATGGTTTTAATTCTTCTTCTTCTTCTTCTTGTTTTCCCGCTATTCCACGAAGACACGTCTTTAACACTGTATTATCCTTTTAATGTCGTCATGTTATCGACAAGATATTTGTTCAAAAATTCTAAACTTATTGTACGGCCATCAATTTAGTTCTAAATTTTCCAGTTTGATCATTGCAATCTCAAGACTTTTGATAATTTTCCAATTTAATTTTTTGAGCTTATCCATGTGGACTAATCAATGTCATTTGTCCTATATGACACAGTCAACAATCTAATATGTCCAACAGAGCTCAAAATGGAGTCGTTTTGAGAAAAAATTTCAATTTTTCATTTCTTTTTATTATTTTCCTCCATCTTCCTAGATTCTAATGATCAGGGCCTTGGCAATGGCCACCAACCCTTGCTTACCACAAGCAAAGGTTGCACAGCCCTTGCCAGATCTAGGCGAGGGCTGCAACCCTCACCTTAGACCGATGAGAGTTGTGCTGCCCTTGCATGTGGCTCGGGATCAGTTGGGAAGAAGATGGAACGTACAAAAAGAAAAAACAAAAATAAAAAAAAATTATAAAATTTATAAGAAACTACAAAACGGTGTTGTTTAATTTAAAATCATCCACATCAGTCATCAATTATACCCAATGCTAACCAAACCACCACATTGGCAATTTGCGATTTAAATAAGTTGAATGGACTACATTAAAAGAATCACTATAAAATGTTTAGGACTACGTCGGTCAGTATAAAAGATTTAGAATAAAATCCATGACCGGCCAGTAGGTTCAAAACCTTTTGGACAATTTCCCTCGCTATCGACGACCGTGTCAATCTCGCCGCACGAGATACTTTCATGTTCATCATCGCCCATCATGAAACTTAAATGCGAACGTTGACGAACGCAACTTCTTGCGGCGTAGGCAACAGTCACTTGGACGAAGACTTTGGCGATAGCAATAACTTCAGCTAACGGGATCGATCGCAAGCAACGAACTTTTCAATACCTTGTGCGAGCTTTACGGCTATCGGGACCGGGACATGTTTCGCCGTATTGGACCGATTTCTACCGGTCAGCCAACTTATAGACTTGGGCGAGCCGTTGGGACCGCAATCCCAGCCAAATTGGAAGATAAGATCAGTAGCTTTTGGAGCTTTTGGGTGGTCACCCTCCACGCATGGTGGGAGTGTAGAAGCTATAATTTTCACGTCTTTGGAGCACGCGGGCACATGATAATGTAAACTTGACGCACAGCAAATGCGTTAATATAGTTCACAATTTCCCACAGCTGGGCTTGCCTGTGATTGATTTGATGATTAATGAGAAAGTGGGTGGTGAAAACCTTCAGAACAAGGATTGATTGAATTGCTTGCGTAAAATTTTCTTTATGCAAAGTGACTTGTTATGCATGTGGAATTATTATATGGAAGGAAGCAAATACTACAACAGAAAGAATAATTTTCTCTTCCGAAAATCCAGAATCTATTTGGTTTTGCTTTTAGCTTCTTCTTTTTTTACTCCTTTTCCTTTTCTTTGTTTACCATTTGATTTTAAACCAACTGTTGAAAGTTCAAAATGTCTTTGATTAGATGTCTGTGTGCATGGACGGAGTCATGCGAAAGTTTTCTTGACGTTTTAAAAGCATAAAGAGTACGGCGGTCCTAAACTTCATGGACAAACTCCGGAAAAATTAGCGTGGCAGTTTGGAAGTTTCAAAAAAGTGCTGAACAAGTCCACGTCGCGTCACTTCTCTGTCTTTCTGAACAAGTCCACGTCGCGTCTCCGAGACTCCCAGCCATGACGCCCACTTGATGAGGCGGATAAGAGAGGACACTGTAGGACGCGCTTTTTGCAAGTTGCTATGTGCCCAATGATGGGCACATAGCAACTTGCAAAAAGCGGGTCCTAGTGTTTCTGTAGAAATTTCTCATGCCCCTTGGTTGACTTCTCCATTATAACAGTCACTAGTCCGGGAAGATGCATATGTAATTGTACCCTTATACAGCTCTATCGTGTTAGATACTTCTTGATTATCGTACTCGTCTTCGCTATAAATACAGCTCGCACAAACCCATTCATACAACACAACCCGACACAAACCCTCTTGCTAAGTCCTCTCTCTCGCTTGTCCTAGAAAAGTTAGCCATGCGAACCCTAAAGCCTCATGCAGCTCTGCTCGCCAGCCCCGGCATGGGCCACCTAATCCCTGTCGTGGAGCTTGGGAAGCGCCTCGCCGCCCACCACGGCTTCGATGTCACCATCTTCGTAGTGGCACCCGACTCGTCGATCGGGGAATCCCCTGTTTTCAGCTCGGCGTCGGCTCTGAACCACCTGAAGCTCGTCTTGCTCCCCCCAGTGGACATCTCTGGGCTCACCGACTCGACCTCCTCGGTCGTGACCCAGCTTGTGATGATGATGCGGGAGGCCTTGCCTTCGTTGAGGACCGCAATCTCCGCCATGAGGGCACGTCCGGCGGCTCTCGTGGTCGATTTGTTCGGAACTGAAGCTCTGGCTGTGGCTGAGGAGTTCGACATGCTCAAGTACGTTTTCATCACTTCAACGGCGCGGTTTCTCGCGGCCACCATTCACTTGCCCACCATAGATGGGAAAGTAGAACATGAGCATCGTATTATGAAAAGGCCTTTGGAAATTCCAGGCCTTGAACCGGTCCGATTCGAGGACACCTTAGACCTGTTTTTGGACCAGACCGATAAGAGTCTTTATGCCGAGTATACTCGAATTGGGAGGGAGATACCGACGGCCGATGGAATTCTAGTGAACACTTGGCAAGATCTAGAGCCTTCAACGTTGCATGCGCTGGAAGATGACAAGTTCTTGGGCCGCGTCACTAAGGCACCGGTTTACCCGGTCGGTCCATTGGTTAGACCGGTTGGACCGAATTCAAAGAGTGAGGTGATGAACTGGTTGGGCATGCAACCAGTCGAATCGGTCATTTACGTTTCTTTCGGGAGCGGCGGGACCCTGTCGGCTGAGCAAACCACCGAGCTGGCATGGGGGCTGGAGCTGAGCCAGCAGAGGTTCGTTTGGGTGGTGCGCCCTCCCATGGACGACGACGCGTCTGGGAATTTCTTCAACGGGTCCAACGGCCAGGATGGGACTCCGAATTACCTCCCCGGGGGTTTCTACACCCGGACCCACGATAGGGGAATGGTGGTGCCCATGTGGGCGCCGCAAACCGAGATCCTAGCCCACGAGTCCGTGGGAGGGTTCGTGTCGCACTGCGGCTGGAACTCGACCTTGGAAAGCATAGTGAACGGAGTTCCCATGGTGGCATGGCCGCTCTACGCGGAGCAAGGGATGAATGCCGCCATGCTGGTGGAGAAGCTCGGCACAGCGGTCCGGTCGAGGATGAGGCCAGCCGGCGGGCCGATCGGAAGGGAGGAGATAGCAGACATGGTGAGAAGCGTCATTAATTCGAAAGGGAATGGGATGAGGACTAGGGCCAAGGAACTGCAGCGTGGTGCCGCGGGAGCCGTACTCGAGGGCGGCTCCTCTCACAATTCCCTGACCCGAGTGGCCAAGGAATGTGAAGTGAAGCTGCACAGCCTAAGTGCCAGGGCTCTTGGCGCTTAGAAATTGCATGGATTCAGCTTCCTTTTTTCTGTTTGTCCGATGCTTTTCGTGATCATCTTTTCGTTCTCCTTCTTTCGGTTTCGAAACGTGTGGAACGGCGGCAGTGGATCTATCTATATGCATAGACTCATCTCTAGTTTTGTCGTACCGGTTTCTCTTAATATATAAACCATGGTGACAGGAAAATGTACATATAGACCGACGCCGCAAGAGGACAAGGCACACCGTATCTCAGACAACTCCACACGCACGTCGTATTGAGTTTGTGATTACGTTTGCTAGAGAGTTCATATAGGGTTTCGATGTCTAGATCAGTGGGTCGGCGACATTCACGTTGTGACCCGGCCAGAAAAAGGGTATTGGCCATCGCGCTCCGTCCCTAGTTCCAGGCCCCTTGTTCCTTGGGCGATGACTGAGATGAAAGAGGGAATGAATGTCAACGCAAATGAATGAGCATGGATCTTCTTTGTCCCTAATGCCCTGTGCCCATATTAGATGAGCCGCCCTCACGGGTTCTAGGCCTAGACCTTTTGTCTCAAACATCGATCCATGATAAAGATCCACAATTGAAAAATGATTGTCGTACCTATGTAAAGAGTATGTAATCGAGTTGATTGATTTTTGTAATAGATGTGAAAGGGAAAATTTGTCCCAAAAAAAAAAATCTAAACTTATTATATGATGATTAATTTAGTTCTAAACTTTTAATTTAGTTAATTTAGTCATAAACATTTCAATTATCTGCCAATGTAGTCATTCTAGTCAAATTTGACCGAAAATAGCTAACATGGATGCTTGCTATCTTACATAGTTTGGGACTAAATTGGTTGCTATATAATAGGTTTATAATTTTTTGGATAATTATCTCAATGTGAAAGATTTTTCCTTCTTTATTAATATTAGTATGTTATATGCCACATCAGCATTTTGCCCAAAATTGGTTATATAACGATTACAAAAATTTTGTTATTAGGTGATTAAATCAAAACTTTTTTGACCAAAAAATAAATTAAATCAAAATTCGGAGCTTGATTGCAAAACCCACCTATAGCCTAGAGAACATCGATTGAATTCACTTGTATCATAAAATGCACCACTACTCGAGATTACTTTAAGTAATCTAAAAGTTTAATAAAGACATGATTTCACATCCGAAGACGGCTACAACAAGCTAGAAGTACTATTAGGGTCAATCGGCATTATGTCAACGGACATACTTTTCCGTGATATCAAAGTACATCTTTAGCTTAATCAAACCTAGAGTTTCAAGATTCTCATGCCGTGGGCATTGGAGTAAGCCGTTTGGACAACAAAAAATTCAATAGATAATCCGAGGAGGTCGCGTGCACACACTCTTTCCTCTTGGATTTTCACCATCCATCTTCCAAGCTCTTTCCTCTACAAAAAGAAAAAAAAAAAAGAAAAAAAAAATCTTTTTCACCTGTTCAAAACTCTCTCCCTCTGGACGGATAGATGGTAATCTAATAAATATATAAATTAATCGGAAACGACAATGCACGAGAATGAAACAAAAATAAAATGAATCGAATTGGAGGATTACGGGGAAATTTCGTAATTTGTATGTATATGTTACTGGACACGCGCATGTGGCCGACGCCACTCTCGTCAACGGAACCCAACAACGATGTTCGAGTATTTAGTGAAAAGGTCTGGCCAAGCCCAAAGATTTGTATACATAAATTTTGGGATTGTGGACTTGTAGAAAAAATTAGGCTGACATTCAAGCCTGATCAATGCGGGCCCGGCCTATCATCACTTCTACCTTGTTGCTAGGGCAAAGAACGAGGTGGAAGAAAGACTGGATTGGACTATCTGTAGAGAGAGAGAGAGAGAGAGAGAGAGAGAGAGAGAGAGAGAGAGAGAGAGAGAATGAAATTGAACGCAATTAAAGGTTGAACCAAGATTTTGGTCGGCAACTTTCTATGGTCTGTGCACACATGAAGTTGTCTTTTGGTTCCAAGGCTCCAAGTCTATTTCATCTAGAAATGCCGGTTCCAAGGCCACATGATCATTGATTCCATGATGATCACCCCATAGGATCGAAAATGAGGTACTAGTAAAGTCTAATTAGGATTACACTAAACTTGATATAATAGTTATAATACCATGTTGCGTAGTGTTAATTACAAAATATAAACTACAAAGAAAATGAACCAACATAGTATTTTCTTTTTTTAATTTTTATCAATATACTGTTGTAGAAGACCTCGTCTCATAGCTCACATTTGATTCTTTGCTAAGCGAGAATAGTCAGTCTTGCACGCAGTAGTGACACCGGAAGCAAAATGTAGAACGAACAAAGAGTGACGCTGAGAAAATTACCAAAAAAGTTATAAATTTATTTGTCAAAAATCACTGACATGGATGCCGGCGTCTTATGTAGTACAATTGATGCAAATATAAACAAAATTTATAATTCTTTAATTATTTTTTTCTATTTTTTCATTTTCTTTCCCTTTTTTTTTTTTTTTTGGTGGTTGGCTACCTTGCCAACATTGAGCAAGGGCTCACTATGGTCAGTGAGGGCCTAGGTAAGGGCCATAATGCCCTGGCTAGATTTGGGCTAGGCAAAGGCATCATGTCGGCCAAATCCAATAAGGGTGTCTTGGCCCCTGCTTGTGGCTAGCAAACTCCGCCAACTCCTATGAGGCCATGAACTAGCAAAAGGAAATAAGAAAAAAGGAATAAAGAAAAATGAAATAAAAGGAGAAAAAAGAAACAATTCAAAAAAATTATTAACAATTTGCTAAAAAAAACTGTCTAAGTTAGCTTTAGCTATGTCATATATGATGGCTATCATTGTCGCGACCAAATTTTCGGGTGTGAACCACCTAGGGTTTAGGTGATGAATTATTTAGCCTTGACTTAACTCGGGCTCTTCCAAGCCCATACCAATTCACGACTTAAGTTCAAGTTCTTAACATGCAATTGATTTTTTAATCATAAGTCGCCACTAATTTATTTTTTTGTGGGTCGATTAGAAACTTAAGTAAAGTAACGGGAGTTTCACTTTACTCCTACAAACCAGAGTCTAAAGATACATGGACTTGGTTACACTAGATTTTTCTAATGCCATTTCGGTACTTCTTTTTTAATTTTCAAAAATATTTTTGCAGGCAGTTCGAATTGATTTTAAATCTATTTCCTAACATATGAGGTGATCATGCGAGTGTACAAACCACCAATTTAGCACTCAAGAAAGTAATGAAAAAAAAAATGCGGGGACTTACTTTGTAGCAACGAAAGCATCTGCATAGTTAAATTAAAAATTCACATCATTAACCCTATATATGATTTTTAATTAACACGTAATTTCTTTTATTTGTTTTCATTTAATTAATGAAAATCATGCAATATGCAATGCAATATTAACTAAATGACCTAATTCTAATGACATGCAATTTCTAATTAAATGAACCTAGCAATGATCACTAAATGGTATGCATTTCATGAATCTAATTCTAAATAACATGCAATGACATTTTTTTCTAAAAAAACATGCAATTCATCCTAAAGGGTTAAAATTAATTTATCCTAAGTCATTTTTTGTATTTTTTCGTGAAAATTCGGAATTAGGAAAAATGTGAAAATTATTTAACTAGATTAAGATTCTATTTAATTTGCATTAGGAATTAGGTTAAGCCAAATCCTAATTTAAACTAAAATATTATTTTAACCCAAATAATCATAAAATGCAATTTATCTAATATCTAAACTTATAATAAATTAAGAAAACTATTATCTAGAATTAAACTAAGTACAATTTTACCCTAATATGTAGTAACATACAAAACATGCCATATATCTACATGACATATGCATGATTATTTTTTGTTGTGTTTTTGTTTTATTAATTTCGAAAAAAAATTCAAATAATTAAACATGCAATTTAAGCTAATGAAACAAAAATCTAACATCCTAAATTCATTTTTTTTTTCAAAATTGATGATAAATAAAATGTCTAGTCTAAATATGCAAATGACCCTAAAGCACGCAATATTCTAACTCAAACATATTTCAAGATAATTAAAACAATTAAGATAAAACAAATCATCTAAAATCATCGAAAATATCACACATTATTCATATCGTAGGGTAATATTCCGCTAGTAAAATCGATAAATTGATCTTAAAACTTAAAAATCAAAATATCAATTTTATTCCCACTTGATTAATTACTTCATCTAAAGCCTTATAGATGAAATAAAAAACCTAAGCGCGATTGCGAATCAGGTGATATGTTGGAATTTCCAATCATATATTAAAAACCAATTATACTAAAAAAACAAGATGAAGTAAAATAAAATAAAAGAAAAAGAAAAAAACTACCTAATGTGTTTTTTTTTTTTTTGTTTCTTTTCTTTTTTCCAAGCAAAGATGATGGTTGCTCCGGTGAGGGGATTAGCCGGCAACGGACTCCGGCTAGAGCAGCAAGGGTAGCTACCGGCGAGGGACTCCGGCGAAGCAGGGCGACGGCGAGGGGCGTCGCGGGGGAGGCTGCGGCGTCAGAGCAGAGGAGGGTCGCGGGCGACGGGCGCTGGTGCAGACGCGGGTGAGGTTTGCAGCGACGGTGCGGGCTCCGGTGGCGTCGGGTCACGGCAGGGACAGCAGCGCGGCGGCGGCTGAGCGTTGGGCGGAGGCGAGCAGAGGGGCTTCGTCGCGGCGTCTGGGCTCCGGTGCAGATGCGGATGAGGCGAGCAGCAGCGGCGTGGGCGGGGGCCTGGTTGTCGGGCACCGGGCGGAGGCGAACGGCGGCGGTGCGGGCTCCAGTGGCGTTGGGTCGCGGGCAGCACAGCGAGATCGGCGGGCGCCGTCGCGGGCGGAACAGGGGGCGACGGCTCGACACGGGCTCACGGGTGGAGGCTCGGAGCGGCAGTCTGGTGTCGAGCTTTCGGCACGAGCTGAGGTGCGACCGTGGAGGTGGGCTGAGCGGTGGCCGGCGCAGAGGACAGCAGACGGTTGCTGCGGGCGTCGAGCGGCAGTGGACACCGGCTGAGGAGTCTTCACGAAGAAGATGAACAGTGCATCATCTTTTTCCTTTTTCTTTTTTTTTTACTGCTGCAGCACATCCCCTCACACGAGCTCTCTCTGCTGCTATGCCCTTTCTGCAGATGTAGCTTTTCACCTAAAAAAAGAAAAGAATTTTCCCTTCCTTTCTTTTGTATTTTTTTTTAGAACTCTCTCACGCACGAATTTTTTTTTCTGCTCAACGGATTCGCTCTTCATTTTTTCGAAAAATCCGCCCTCGTTACGAAAAATGAAGCTCTCTTTTTATATTAATTCCGAACGGCTACTTTGTATGGCATTTTCGAGTTTTCATCTTCTGTTGCATTAAATCAAGGATGCAAATCGAAGCATGATTTCGCAATTAGCTCAATTTTACTCCGGTTTATTCCATTTTGTGAAAATTCTTGCCTCTTATTCACTTGATTTTTAAATTACTTCTGCATTTAACAAAATCTGAATATCCATCAAAATTTCAATTTTCTATACATAATCAATCAAATCAATTTCCCCCATTTTTTTTTTCATTTTTTTCATTTTATTTGTTCCAATGCCATTTTTATTTTCTTTATTTTCCTAGATTTGCTAAAATTAGGTGTCAACAATCATCCATGTCATTTTTTTTTTCAAAATTGGCCAGAAGAACTCCATTAATAAATTATTAAAATGTTTATGTCTAAATTGGCCAAATTTAAAGATTCAGGATTAAATATCCCGAGTTACACCTCTTACGAATTAAGTGTGAAGTGGTGAGTGAAAACCGATAAAAAAGAAATTATCAAATTAAGTTAGTTTGGTTGCAAATTTTGGATAATGAGGCCTTCCCACGAGATCACTCCAATCCATCGGCGGATATCACGGTAAATTGGAAATAAGAACATCACAAGTGTCATAATTTTTGTACAACACTCACTTAAATGTCATAATTTTTTCTTTTGACCACCTAGCTGTCATAATATCTAAAAAGACATTTACTTGAGTATCATAACTTTCAATCAATTACTTGAATATTAAAAATTTCTAAAAATGTTCGTTCAAGTGCCGGAAATCCGACGTCACATAACATTAATGATAAACATTTTTAGAAAGTTATGACATTTAAGTGATCGATTAAAAAATTATATGGCACTCAAGTGACTTCATATATAAGTTTGGAACTCAAGTGATCTAAAAAAAAAAAAAAAAATTATAGTACTCAAGTGAGTACTGTACGAAAGTTATGATACTTGTAGTGTCTTTTTTTTTTTTTTTTTTTTTTTTGGTGTTTTGTTTCTATTCTATCTTTAACACAAAACGGCAATCTTCGCCTGTTCAAACTCTAGTACGTGAATTTAACCAGTGGGATTCGCCCTAGTGGCCACCCTTCCAACATGGAAGGGGGAGGTGAGGGGTTCAAATCCCCACCTTCTCAGGGGGATGGGGTGGGGACGCGTAAGTTTCAGGAGTGGGTTTCGACTCCCACGCCCTGCAAGAGGCAGAGCAAAAGTCTGAGAGTGAGTGTATTCTAGGAATAGAGTAGGACTGACAAAAAAAAAAAAAACTCTAGTACTTAAATGGAAATGGAGGTTACAGAAGAAACCATAAAACATGCGCAAAAAGGAAGGGGAATAATATGAATGGAAACGGAGGCTACAGAGAAATTTCGCTGTTATTATGGACGGCTACGTGCTTAAAAGCGAAATCTCCATTAACAAACGAAGACGACAGCACATGCGTAGGTTACAGAAGAATTTCGCTGTCTATTGAGCCCTCGAACAGCTATCAACCCCACTTTAAACCTTTGATACCATTTGAGAGAATGAAATTGAAAACTATTGAAGGTTAAACCAAGATTTTGCTTGTCAATTTTCAGAAAAATTATCCAAAAAATCATAAACTTATTATATGGCGACCAGTTCAGTCTTAAACTTTTTAAAATTTCAATCTAATCATAAACTTTTTTACAACTTGTTAATAAAATCCTAAACATTTAACTATGCTAATTCAGTCTTAAACTTTTTAATCATTTGCCAAATAAGTTTTAAATCTTTTAGCGAATTACCAATTTAATCATTTTGATCAATTTTGGCTAGGCATTGCTGACATGGTAGCCTAGTCAGCGCCAACCATTCTACTTGGTGCAATTGATATTGACATGAATAATATTTAAATTTTTAAAAAATTCCAAAAGTTTCTATTATTATTTATTTCTTTTTCTTTTCTTTTATTTTTCCCCTTACAAAGGGCCAGTAGGGCAGTCAGCCACTAGCTGACAGCTAATGGAAGGGCCTACAACCCTGCCGGCTCTTCAGTGAGGGTCACAACCCTTGCTAGGTCTAGTAATTTGTTAAAGAATTTAGAACTAAATTGACATAATTAAAATATTTAAGACTAAATTGGCAAAATAAAAAAGTTTAGGAAACCACACCAAACATCGATACATATTCTAAGTGGGCGGCAATCAATTATTGGCTATTATATCAATTGTTAGGAGCGCAAGCGGAAACCTATACATTTGTTTGGAAAGATCGCCAAAAAATAATCAAATGTCAAACCTCTCAACATATGCATCTGAATTTACATTATCTCAAAAGTTTAAATCAATAAGTTATGAGCCTATTAAAAAATATCTCTCAAATATGAGAATTTATTAACAAAACTCACACGTACATTTCAACAATTTTAACAAATAATGGATATAACTGACCAAAAAAAAAAACAAATAATGGATATTTATCACACAATTTCGAGAATTTTCCTGGCGTCCCTCACAAAATTAAGTACAATAACTGTTTCCGCACTAAGCCAAATTCATGAGTGTCTCCAACATCGCGTGTTTCGGTCCTTTTCACAGAAAATAAAGAAAAAGATGAAAACGGACAAAAACTGATTCGTTATAGACCATGATTACATGTAATTAGCAGTACGTATGCAGGGCCAAGTATCCTTAAATAGGCCCGATTTGACGCTTACCACCAGCACCTTTCTGACCAGGAGGTTCACCACATTTCCATTTAAATACCATAGAATTAATTGAGTTCATAGTCATTTTCAATCCGTGGATATTAAATTGGAATTGAGGGTCAGAAAGAGGTAACTTGATCCTGAAATGAAGACATTATCGTAAAAATAAACGGAAAGAATCACACACACAAAATGCAGAATCCATCTTCTTCAACCACCAAGAGCCATAGCGCTCAGGTGATGCAGCTTGAGTTCACACTCCTTTGACACTCTTGCCAGTGAATTGTAAGAGGAACCACCTTGCATTAGCACTTGCTTGGCACTTGCTTGTAGCTCCTTAACTTTACCTCTCATCTCATTGCCCTTCAACTCCATGACCCTTCTCACCATTCCCGCTATCTCCTCCCTCTCAATCACGGCGGCGTTCGGCTGTGTCTTTGGCCGGACCGCCACCCCGAGCTCTTCCGCTAACATCGCCGAGTTCATCTGTTGCTCAGTGTAGAGCGGCCACGCCACCATTGGCACCCCGTTGACCATACTCTCCAGGGTCGAATTCCAACCGCAGTGCGAGCAGAACCCACCAATCGATTTATGCGCCAAGATCTCGGTCTGCGGCGCCCACATGGGGACCACCATGCCCCTCTTCCCGATGGTGGGTGGCGAGGCGCTTGCCGAGCTCCACCACAGGAATGAGGTGGCCCATGCCAGGGCTGGCGAGGAGGACTGCATGAGGGTTTGGGTTTTGCATGGCTGAATACTTGAGAGAGGGCTATAAGCAGTACTTGATATGGGCCTCGCTGTGATAAATTTGCATGAGTTCGATTGAACGATATTTATAGGCAGAATGAAGCATCTATTTCAGATTTTCATTCGTTTATTCTTTTGTATATTAATCGCGCCACACAAGCGTTTATGTGTATACATGAAAACTAGTGTCAAACAAGGTGGTCAACTAACGAACACCTGCTTGGCAGTTTCTGAGGCCAAATTCCATCACATGGTCGACTCGATACTTTTTGTATAATAAACTCTTCGTCTAATCATCGTTGAAGTGGGGTCGATAGCGGTTCGAGGCCTCCATAAACAGCGGAACTTCTCTGTAACCTTCGGACGCATGTACTGTCGCGTTCGTTTGGTAATGGAGATTTCTTCCGTCGGCGCATGACGGTCCAAATGACAGCGAAATTTCTCGGTAACCTCCATTTCCAATGGTCCTTTTCCTATTTGCGCTTGTTTTCTGGTCGGTTTTCGTGCATACGTTTCAATTTTTCTTTTTTTCTTTTTTTGGTGAAGCATCTGTGAGAATTTGAACAGATGAGAGGTGTAACAGTACAAAAACAAAGTAATAAGGTTTCCTTTGTTTTGTTGAAAATTAATGATTTGAAAAATATTTTTCTTAAAAAAATAGATTGTATCGATTGAAATAATTAATCAATGAGAAATGTTTTCATTACCGACTACAATTTATGTCTCAATATTTTCATTGACGATGAAAATATTTTTTGTTGATTTATTTTTTTATGTAATACAAGTAATTAATTTTTTAAAAATAGTTTCTAAATCATTCATTTTCTGTGAAATAAATAAAGCCTAAGATGACAACGATGATGATAGACTTGGACCCTTGGAACCCAAAAGACAAATTCATGTGCGCACAGACCATAGAGGGTTGTTGAGCAAAATTAAAAGACTTTACCAAACAACAGCTTGTATCAATTGACACCTATGTGGCACAAATGATGTTGACATGGACGATCTTTGCAAATTAATCAATCATTACCCATTACCCTTCTAAGTTTTGAGTCGCTGATTTGGTAGTATAACTATTAGCTATGGCTGTGATGCTTTTGTCGTGATTGTTTTGGAGAACATCGTCTTCATAAAGCCGCTTCCACGTTTGAGACTTCACAACTGGACAGCTATTATTGAATAAAGCATCTCCTCCCTTATTTGCGTGCAAGGTGGAAACGATGTGCGAATATAGAAAATTGGTTGCGAGTGCGCCATGTTCGCATTTTGCTAGAAAATGGTTAGATTACGATTGTGAACGTTTAGTTTGTCAGGTGATTGAATTAAAATAGGGCACTTGATTGCAAAGTTGTAACTATAGTCTAATGAATATCAACAGGCGTTACTTGTTTGATGAAACGTATTATTGTATAGAGAATACTATCAACTAATCTAAACATTAAAAAAAAAAGACAGTTTAATATTTATTGACCGTAACAACTAACTAGAAGTACCGTTAGAGGCACATTGCACGACGTGACTTTTGGAGCTACCTAAATTTCCGAACACGTACATAATTTCCCAAGTCACTAATGACGTTGAAAAGTACATGTGCAGCTTGATCAAACCTAGGATTTCAAGATTCCCACGCCGTGATCAATGGAGTAGCTGTCTGGGCAACGAAGATTTCAAACATATAATCCGAGGAGGTCGCCGTGTTCAATGCAGACACACTGGTATTCTCTTGGGCATCAAGAGCAATTTACCACCTGTTCAAACTCTCTTACTCATGACTGACAGACGATAATCTAACAAATAATTTAATTAATAGGAAACGATAACGCACTAGAATAAAACAGAAATATGATAAGTTGAAATGGAGAGTCGATGCTCTAACATGGAGGATTAAGGGGAAATTTCTTAATTTGTATGCCAAAACCTTTAATTTCAACGGAACCCAATCGTGGATGTTAGGTTACTTTTTGGTCTAAAACAACTCATATATTAAACTCTCGGTTTTGAGGTTACACTTAATATAAGGTTGGAATACAAAAGATCATGCAGAAAAAGGGGGAGGATAAACGACCCAATTAGGAGGAAGAAGAGAAGGCCCATGGGCCTTCGCGGATGTTAGGTTAGTTAGGGTATGATAATTCGGACTTTCCTATCTATGTGGAGGTTTTTTACTTTTTATATTTGTCTTTCATCATTTAAGAGTTGACTAGGACAAAAAATAAAAGATAATATTTTAAACGATGAGAGACAAATATATTTGTCTATCTAGGTGTGGTTTGTCCATGCTTGCATCGATTTAAAATGCTTTGTGCAAATTTGAGATTATTCAAGACTTATCAACCAATATAGCAAAATAGACGCGGGTCATGTTGGATTGGAATGTACCCGACACACAATGCCCCCACCCTAGCTTTGACATCATTAGCTGCAACCTTAATACTGTTTGCTCTAGCTAGGGCTCACGTGTGCTCCCAAGACTTTGAAATGTGTGATGCTAATGTGAGATCACACAAGACTTATCAATGATAGGATTGATTGGTTCCCGATTCCCAAATTCCGAGACCCGGAACTAGACCGACCAGTCCTAGAACCAGGAACCGGACCTATCGATCGGTCCGGTTCGGTTCGGTCCGATGGAACCGGTAAATTTATTGTTTTGGACAAAAAATAAAATGAAAAATGAGAAAAATTTGTAGGAATTAGGGGTTTTTTTTAAAGAAATTTAAAAATATATATTATATATATAATTAACCGATCCGATTCAATCAGTCCGGTGCCCATCTTGAAATCAGGAATTGGACCAATCGGCCACTGGTTCCGAAAGTAGGAACTGAGAGCCGGACCGCCCTCTTTGGGAACTGCCCAAAACCGGCTGGTCCGGTCCGGTTTGAGCGGTTCCCGATTCGGACGGCTCCCAATGCACACCCCTAATCAATAGGTACGATAACCTAAGCGCGAGCGTGTGTTTGCTCAAGACTTATGGTTGTCCTGGCTAGTTAGACCTGATCATAGGCTCGGAAACTCATAGGTCTATTCAGGCCTAACCTGAGCAATAATGACCCAAGACAATTTGTAGTGGGTTTGTTCAAGAATTTAGTGCAAAAGTCCAGCCAAGTCCCGAGATTGTATATATAAATTTTGTGATGGCCAAATTTGGAAAAGAGGTTAGGTCAACATTAAGTCCGATAAGATGTGGGCCCAGCCCAATAAAACTGGTTGCTGGCTGACCCTCACTGACCAAATGGCAAGGGCTTTAGCCGTCACTTAGACCTAGGCAAGAGTCGACCCCCTTGTAGGCGAGTTTATCGAGGGTGCAGAGGCCCTTCCCTATGGCCAATGAAGGTCAGCCGGCAACCTCAACCATACCATGCGAGGGTTGCTAGCCTAGGGTTAGGGGCCAAAAAAAAAAAAAAAAAAGAGAGAGAAAGGAAATAATGATAATGATATTATTAGATTAAAAATTATTAAAATATATTTAAAAATTATTCACGTTAACGTTAGTTGAGCCACATAAGATGGCCAGTATCTATGTCAGTAATTTTTCAATCAAAATTTGATTGAATTGACTTTATTAGCAAAATATGAAAAGATTTACCAAAGTTTCAAGATCTTTTGGACAATTTTTATAATGTCCTTACTACTGCGGTTTTGAAGTTTCAAATTGTACTCAAGCTGAGACATGGGCATGGGGATACGGACTACCTTTTTTAATTATTTCATAGATTTCTTTTTTTGGTCGGCAATTATTTCATAGATTCCGAGCTGAGCAACTCATTAAATTGCTCCCTCGGAAATGATGGGCAAGCCCTAAGGATCCGGGCAAGGTTGCCGTGCCTTTGCCGGGCCTCCCCAACCTTAAACTAAGGGAGGTATTGGGGTGTTACCCACCCAAGAAAAATATGAGGTAACCGAACGGGTGAAAGGCCTTACGAGCTGAGCAGCTAGTTAAACTGCTCCCTCCGAAATGACGGGCAAGCCCTAAGGGGAGCTTGCAGCTGATCCAAGCAGGGTTGCCATGCCTTCACCGAGCCTCCCCGACCTTAAACTAAGGGAGGTATTGGGGTGTTACCCACCCAAGAAAAATATATGGGGTAACCGAACAGGTGAAAGGTGGACTTGGGCATGTCCTTAAAAGGCTCACGAAGGAAACAGGCAGGAAGATCCCATGCCATCCTCCTATTCCCTCTCTGTCGGAAAGACAATAATAGATAGGAAATTAGAGGGTCACAATGGTGAAGGTAGACACCATGTCAGAACTTCGGTTCTGGCTACTACAGAATAGATAGGTATAGTAGCCTCCCGCACCTGAAGTGAGTGAGGGTGAGTTAAATGCCCACAACTGGGTTGATATGCCTTACGGACTACCTTTTTTAATTATTTTATAGATTTCTTTTTTTGGTCGGTAATTATTTCATAGATTCGTCGGGCAAAACGTCAGGACCCTTCGCAGGTACGGGTGGCCGCAGCGACAATATGCGAGGCGCAACAATTAGGCATAGTAATTGCAAAGAACCCGCTTCTCCGTATTTTCCATTTCTCTTTTCGACCTTCCGCCCCTTCTTCGTGAGATACTCACCGCCTTTTATACTAATTGTTTACGTCTCCATGTATGGTCAGAAACTCTGCTCCTCGATTCCCGAGATTTGAAATTCCTTCCTTGTGCATACTTATTTCCTTTCGGATTTCATTCAGTGGAATATTGTGATCAATTCTCGGCCTTCTCTTTATTTGCTTGCTCAAATTGCTCCTCTTGGCATGGCCGAAATTGCTGAATCGATTCGTTTCTTTCCTTCTTTCGCAATCTTTTCCTTTTCTGCTTTACTTATATCGCCGTGAACGTGTCCAGATTCACTCATTATCATTTATGATTTCACGGGCAGCATTATCTCCTTATTCCTTCCCTTAATTTCCTCTCCCCTCAATCTTTCCAATCGGCTTTTCTTTGTTGTATTGCCTTGCGCATGAACGTCCAGTATTCAGCCGAGCGAGTGTCAGTTCTTTCCATAGTGCTTGACAAGTCTGATTGATTCCTCTCTCACTATCTTCACGATTTCATTACAGCGGCGCAGACCTTCCATGAACGCTTTGATTTCTTTCCTTTATTTTGTCCATCTTCACTGATTTGTCTCTTAATTGCTACATTTACTTTTCCTTTCAGCCCTGAATCTCACTGATTGCGATTGCTTATTCAGAATTTGCTCTTTTCTTCTCGGCTGAGAATATCTCCCCCCTTTCTTGTCCACATATGTAATCTGGTTCGATTAGGGAAGGAAATTTCTTTTTGACATCGATGAATACGACCAACTTTTCTTCACGAAGTTCGTGCACTAATGAGATTTTCAACCCTTCATTGCATAGCCACGTCGGTTTACGAAATGCAAATACTCTGAGATATTAATATTTTTGTTTAGGATTTGAACTCGATCCCTAATTTTTCATGTGATGAATGACTAAGAAAAATCAAAATTTGTGTGTCAACAACAAAAAAAAATTAAATAATAAATAATTATAAATTATTATGAAACTCACTTTTTCAAAAATTTATATTTCACAATAAGGTGTTATTCTCATAATAGTGCAAAGACTATTATACTAACAAAACCCTTTAATATAATACTCGCCCATCCCTATATATTCCACTTGCACGAACCCAACCATTCATGCAACACAAACGCAAATCCAAACCCAAAATCCTCTATCTTGCTTCGTCCTAGAAAAGCTAGCCATGCAAACCCTAAAGCCTCATGCAGCTCTCCTCGCCAGCCCCGGCATAGGCCACCTCATCCCCGTCGTGGAGCTCGGGAAGCGCCTCGCTGCCCACCACGGCCTCAACGTCACTGTCTTCGTGGTGGCATCCGACTCGTCGATCAAGGAATCGCCCATTTTCAGTTCGGCATCGGCTCTGAACCGCCTGGAGCTCGTCTTACTCCCCGGTGGACGTCTCTGGGCTCATCAACTCAACCACCTCGGCCGTGACCCAGCTAGCGAGGATAATGCGTGCGGCCTTGCCTTCTTTGAGGGCCGCAATCTCCGCCATGAGGGCACGTCCGTCGGTTATCATAGTCGATATCTTTGGCACTAAAGCTCTCGCTGTAGCTGAGGAGTACGACATGCTCAAGTACGTGTTCGTTACTACGACGGCGCGGTTTCTCGCGGCCTTCATTCACTTGGCCAACATAGACAGGAAGACAGAACAGGAGCATCGTATTTTGAAAAAGCCTCTGCAAATTCCGGGTCTTGAACCGGTGCGGT